>NC_060180.1:76465158-76633160 GCF_021184085.1 Oncorhynchus gorbuscha | reverse complement strand
TCCCAGACCTGCTACCTGTCCCAGACCTTCTACCTGTCCCAGACATGCTACCTGTTCACCGGGCGTGCTACCTGTCCCAGACCTGCTACCTGTCCCAGACCTGCTACCTGTCCCAGACCTGCTACCTGTCCCAGACCTGCTACCTGTCCCAGACCTGCTACCTTTTCACCGGGCGTGCTACCTGTCCCAGACCTGCTACCTGTCCCAGACCTGCTACCTGTCCCAGACCTGCTACCTGTCCCAGACCTGCTACCTGTTCACCGGGCGTGCTACCTGTCCCAGACCTGCTACCTGTCCCAGACCTGCTACCTGTCCCAGACCTGCTACCTGTCCCAGACCTGCTACCTGTTCACCGGGCGTGCTACCTGTCCCAGACCTGCTACCTGTCCCAGACCTGCTACCTGTTCACCGGACGTGCTACCTGTCCCAGACCTTCTACCTGTCCCAGACCTTCTACCTGTCCCAGACCTGCTACCTGTCCCAGACCTTCTACCTGTCCCAGACCTGCTACCTGTCCCAGACATGCTACCTGTTCACCGGGCGTGCTACCTGTCCCAGACCTGCTACCTGTCCCAGACCTGCTACCTGTCCCAGACCTGCTACCTGTTCACCGGGCGTGCTACCTGTCCCAGACCTGCTACCTGTCCCAGACCTGCTACCTGTCCCAGACCTGCTACCTGTCCCAGACCTGCTACCTGTCCCAGACCTGTTACCTGTCCCAGACCTGCTACCTGTCCCAGACCTGCTGTTTTCAACTCTCTAGAGACAGCAGGAGCGGTAGAGATACTCTGAATGATCGGCTCTGAAAAGCCAACTGCCAAAGGGGGGGTGTGAACACTTTTAGCACTTTCTAGAAATAAAACATGCCGTTTATCAGACACGTTTCATCCAAGGGGACTTAGTTATACATGCGTTTAGTCCCGTACGGATGGTTCCGGGGAATTGAAACCACTCTCTCAATCATACTGTACCATTCTAATGCTGATCTGTTTTATTTCCAGGTGGTTACGGACCATATCGGTCATATTGTTTCTGAACAAGCAGGACATGTTGGCCGAGAAAGTATTAGCTGGGAAATCCAAAATCCAAGACTACTTTCCGGAATATTCTCGCTACACCATACCCAACGAAGGTAGGTAGCTCCACACCATACCCAACGAAGGTAGGTAGCTCCACACCATACCCAACGAAGGTAGGTAGCTCCACATCACATTAACCCACACCATACCCAACGAAGGTAGGTAGCTCCACATCACATTAACCCACACCATACCCAACAAAGGTAGGTAGCTCCACACCATACCCAACGAAGGTAGGTAGCTCCACATCACATTAACCCACACCATACCCAACGAAGGTAGGTAGCTCCACATCACATTAACCCACACCATACCCAACGAAGGTAGGTAGCTCCACATCACATTAACCCACACCATACCCAACGAAGGTAGGTAGCTCCACATCACATTAACCCACACCACATTAACCCACACCACATCACATTAACCCACACCATACCCAACGAAGGTAGGTAGCTCCACACCATACCCAACGAAGGTAGGTAGCTCCATCACACCACATGAACCCACACCACATCACATTAACCCACACCACACCACATTAACCCACATCACATTAACCCACACCACTCTGTCTCTGTTCTACAGCAACTCTGTCTCTGTTTTACAGCAACTCTGTCTCTGTTTTACAATAACAGTTTCTGTCTCTGTTTTACAGCGACTCCTGAACCTGGTGAAGACCCAAAAGTAACAAGAGCCAAGTTCTTCATCCGAGACGAGTTCCTGGTAACTATTCAATGTTACTATTGAAATGTCTGTTTAAAGCTACAGTCTGGGATTTGAATAACCACAAAATGGCTACCAGTTTTGTTCAAACTGTTCGTAACATTGATGTAACAATACACAGACTGTAGCTGTTTTTTTTTTTATGCTTGACTCTTGTGGATAACCCTCCACTAATCTAACCTGCTCTTCCTCCCCCTCCTCAGAGGATCAGCACAGCCAGTGGAGATGGCAGACACTACTGCTACCCCCACTTCACGTGTGCTGTGGACACTGAGAACATCAGGAGAGTCTTCAATGACTGTCGCGATATCATTCAGAGGATGCATCTGAGGCAGTACGAACTCTTGTGATGGGATGGACACACACACACACACAGTACAGACGCAAACACACACACACACACAGTACACACAAACACACACACACACACACACACACACACACACACACACACACACACACACACACACACACACACACACACACACACACACACACACACACACACACACACACACACACACACACACACAGTACAGACGCAAACACACACACACACAGTACAGACGCAAACACACACACACACACACAGCTCCGTCAAGCCTTCTGGGATTTTATTCAACCATTCTGCATCCTCAAACCAAACCCAACCCTGCCCCTCTATGAAGTACTACTGAAGTCTGTCATCCTATTTTTCCTCTTTTTGGAAAACGTGTCCTTTTTGTTGGAGACTGTTTCATCCCTCCTTTTCACTGATAAGGAAGGAAGGAAGGAAGGAAGGAAGGAAGGAAGGAAGGAAGGAAGGAAAACAAAACGTGTTGGGTGTTTTTCTTTTTCTCTCTTGAATGCCTTGATTTGATTTGTAACATTCCACTAAGCCTGAGGCTGACTCCTCCTCCTTCTCACATTCTGTTCTGTCATTGGACTGGACTGAACTGGCCTGGAACTGGACTAGACTGGGTAGCTGGGCAGGTGGTGATGTTTGGATGTGAGAAGAGACCCCCCCCCGCCCCTCCAGCAAGACCTCAGTTTAGAGTCAGTGTCGGTGTGTCTGTTTGAGAAGAGACCCCCTACAAGACCTCAGTTTAGAGTCAGTGTCGGTGTGTCTGTTTGAGAAGAGACCCCCTACAAGACCTCAGTTTAGAGTCAGTGTCGGTGTGTCTGTTTGAGAAGAGACCCCCTGCAAGACCTCAGTTTAGAGTCAGTGTCGGTGTGTCTGTTTGAGAAGAGACCCCCTGCAAGACCTCAGTTTAGAGTCAGTGTCGGTGTGTCTGTTTGAGAAGAGACCCCCTGCAAGACCTCAGTTTAGAGTCAGTGTCGGTGTGTCTGTTTGAGAAGAGACCCCCTACAAGACCTCAGTTTAGAGTCAGTGTCGGTGTGTCTGTTTGAGAAGAGACCCCCTACAAGACCTCAGCGTAGAAGCAGTCACCTGCAAGTTGGAGCTGGCATCACCCCCTGACCCCCCTCCATCCTTCTACTTCTCCTCTCTGACATGACAGACAACTTGATGACGGAGAGAGGGAGGTGGACGAGACAGATGAAGACAAAGAGAGAATGCACTTTTGTATCAGGTTGCTTAATACCTTATTTTTTGAGGAAGTATAAACACAATGTAGCATCAAAATATTTATAACTCTGTTTTACACTGTATAGTGTTGCGAGTTGCAGGTGGACTAAAGGATGGAGAGACTCTGGCCTCCTGTTGTGTGAGGTCTTGAAGGACTGATACAGAATGGTGGTGGAGAGAAAGGGGGGGGGGACAAGTGCGAGCCAGAAAGGAAAGGGAAGAACGACAATGAAGAATGGAAAGGGGACTGAACTCTGCACCTTGACCTCTGTCGCTGCTTTCTGCCTCGCCATGACCTCGTCCTCAAAGGAACAACAACACACGGACTAATCTGTCAACAACAACCATCCTTTCTAGAGTTGAAGTCGGAAGTTTACATACACCTTAGCCAAATACATTTAAACTCAGTTTCTCCATAATTCCTGACATTTAATCCTAGTAAAAATTCCCCTGTTTTAGGTCAGTTAGGAACACCACTTTATTTTAAGAATGTGAAATTTCAGAATGATTTATTTCAGCTTTTATTTCTTTCATCACATTCCCAGTGGGTCAGAAGTTTACATACACTCAATTAGTATTTTGTAGCATTGCCTTTAAATTGTTTAACTTGGGTCAAATCTTTCGGGTAGCCTTCCACAAGTTTCCCACAATAAGTTGTGTTTTGTCCCATTCCTCCTGACAGAGCTGGTGTAACGGAGTCAGGTTTGTAGGCCTCCTTGCTTGCACTCACTTGTTCAGTTCTGCCCACAAATGTTCTGTAGGATTGAGGTCAGGGCTTTGTGATGGCCACTCCAATACCTTGACTTTGTTGTCCTTAAGCCATTTTGCTACAACCTTGGAAGTATGCTTGGGATCATTGTCCATTTGGAAGAACCATTTGCGACCAAGCTTTAACTTCCTGACTGATGTCTTGAGATGTTGCTTCAATATATTCACATAGTTTTCCGTCCTCATGATGCCATCTATATTGTGAAGTGCACCAGGCCCTCCTGCAGCAAAGCACCCCCATAAGATGATGCTGCCACCCCCGTGCTTCACAGTTGGGATGGTGTTCTTCGGCATTCAAGCCTCCCCCTTTTTCCTCCAAACATAACGATGGTCATTATGGCCAAACAGCTCTATTTTTGTTTCATCAGACCAGAGGACATTTTTTCAAAAAGTACAGTCTTTGTCCCCATGTGCAGTTGCAAACCGTAGTCTGGATTTTTTTTATGGCGGTTTTGGAGCAGTGGCTTCTTCCTTGCTGAGCGGCCTTTCAGGTTATGTTGATATAGGACTCGTTTTACTGTGGATACAGATACTTTGTACCTGTTTCCTCCAGAATCTTCACAAGGTCCATAGCTGTTGTTCTGGGATTGATTTGCACTTTTCACACCAAAGTACGTTTGTCTCTAGGAGACAGAATGCGTCTCCTTCCTGAGCAGTATGATGGCTGCATGGTCCCATGGTGTTTATACTTGCGTAATATTGTTTGTACAGATGAATGTTTTACCTTCAGGCATTTGGAAATTGCTCCCAAGGATGAAGCAGACTTGTGGAGGTCTACAAAAACAATTCTGAGGTCTTTCTTTTGATTTCCCCATGATTTCAAGCAAAGAGGCACTGAGTTTGAAGGTAGGCCTTGAAATACATCCACTTCTCCAATTGACACAAATAATGTCAATTAGCCTATCAGAAGCTTCTAAAGCCATTACATAATTTTCTGGAATTTTCCAAGATGTTTAAAGGCACAGTCAACTTAGTGTATGTAAACTTCTGACCCACTGGAATTGTGATACAGTGAATTATAAGTGAAATGATCTTTCTGTAAACAATTGTTGGAAAAATGACTTGTGTCATGCACAAAGTAGATGTCCTAACCGACTTGTCAAAACTATAGTTTGTTAACAAGACATTTGTGGAGTGGTTAAAAAACAAGTTTTAATGACTCCGACCTAAGTGTATGTAAACTTCCGACTTCAACTGTATCTTCTATAACAGATAGGGGGAGGCACATCTATGACAGAGGAGGGAGGGACACATCTATGACAGAGGAGGGGGGCACATCTATGATAGAGGAGGGGGGCACATCTATGATAGAGGAGGGGGGCACATCTATGATAGAGGAGGGGGGGGGGCACATCTATGACAGAGGAGGGGGAGGCACATCTATGACAGAGGAGGGGGGACACATCTATGACAGAGGAGGGGGGGCATCTATGACAGAGGGGGGGGCATCTATGACAGAGGAGGGGGACACATCTATGACAGAGGAGGGGGGGGACACATCTATGACAGAGGAGGAGGGGGGGCACATCCATGACAGAGGAGGGGAGGCACAGCTATGACAGAGGAGAGGGGGCACATCTATGACAGAGGGGGGACATCTATGACAGAGGGGGGGCACATCTATGACAGAGGAGGGGGGCGACACATCTATGACAGAGGAGGGGGGACACATCTATGACAGAGGGGGCACATCTATGACAGAGGAGGGGGAGGCATCTATGACAGAGGAGGGGGGGGGCATCTATGACAGAGGAGGGGGTGATGTCCTAACCGACTTGCCAACACTATAGTTTGTTAACAAGAAATGTGTGGAGTGGTTAAAAAACAAGTTTTAATGACTCCGACCTAAGTGTATGTAAACTTCCGACTTCAACTGTATCTTCTATAACAGATAGGGGAGGCACATCTATGACAGAGGGGGGGGCACATCTATGACAGAGGAGGAGGGGGGGCACATCTATGACAGAGGGGGGACACATCTATGACAGAGGGGGGCACATCTATGACAGAGGGGGACACATCTATGACAGAGGGGGGGGCACATCTATGACAGAGGAGGAGGGGGGGCACATCTATGACAGAGGGGGGGGACACATCTAAAACAGAGGAGGGGGGACACATCTAAAACAGAGGAGGAGGGGGGCACATCTATGACAGAGGAGGGGGCACATCTATGACAGAGGAGGGGGGACACATCTATGACAGGGGGGCACATCTATGACAGAGGAGGGGGCACATCTATGACAGAGGAGGGGGTCACATCTAATGACAGAGGAGGGGGGTGACACATCTATGACAGAGGAGGGGAGGCACAGCTATGACAGAGGGGGGGGGGGCACTTCTTCTTTGACAGAGGAGGGGGGGACACTTCTTCTTTGACAGAGGGGCAGGAGAAACATATAGTCATTATTGTTTTTTTCTTAAAATACTTAAATACTTGTACTGGACTGAACAAGGCTTCTTGATTTATCCTGTACAGACTGTAAATGTAATATTATTTTGTACAACTACTTTATTGAAAGAAAAACAAATCTACTTGTAGATTTTTGTGCCTTGATTATGGCTGTACCTGTACATTGAGCTGGGAATTAAGTATGTTTTCTGACCCCTTGACCTGCGTTGTACAGCTTGATGTCAACAACCCACACGCAGCGCTGACCGACTCTCTGCGGTGTTTTAGAGACTCTACGCTTTCTCTCTTCACACTGTTTCTGCTTTATAAATTTAAAAAAGAATAGAAGGAAATGTTGTTTAGTAAAAACAAAACAAAACGGATACAATTCCTAAAAACCTGTATACATTATGCAAACGAACCACTGACCTGCGCTGAGGAAGATGAGATGTTGCAGCGAATGGAAAAAGCCATGGCCGCGTCACAGATCACAGCCTATTCCCTATATAGTGCACTGCTATAGACCCATAGGACTCTAAAGTAGTGCACTATATAGGAAGTAGGCTGCCATATGGGACTCAAACCATGCCCCCCTCCACACACACACACAGTTTTTCTCCTTTTTTAAAATGTTTTAATTTCACAGCTTTAAAGAGTAAAAAAAAAAAAAAAAATCACAAAAAAAATCATTGGAGATTCATGGGAAGTGACCAACATTGCAACCTGGTGTTGTTGTTGTTTTGAATAGAAAGCAACTCTTTTTCAATATGATGAATGTCTGAGAACCTGTACATGTATGATGCCTGTGAGCGTGTGAGGAAGATAGACTCACAGAGTCACATTGTGTGTGATGATGATGACGGAAGAGAGCGACTGTATGAGAGGAGAGAGAGTGAGTCACATTGTGTATGATGATGATGATGACGGAAGAGAGCGAGTGTATGTACCTAAGTTGTTACCTTTTATAAATGTATGTACATGTAAATTTATAGGTCTATATAAATATATATGTACAAAGTATACATGTTTAATGATGTTTGTCTGTGTGTGTGTGTGTGTGTGTGTGTGTGTGTGTGTGTGTGTGTGTGTGTGTGTGTGTGTGTGTGTGTGTGTGTGTGTGTGTGTGTGTGTGTGTGTGTGTGTGTGTGTGTGTGTGTGTGTGTGTGTGTGTGAGAGAGAGTCACTGTGTGAGCGTGCGAGTCAGAGAGAGCGAGTGTGTGAGTGTAAGACAGAGAGGAGAGAGCGTGTGAGAGGAGAGAGCGTGTGAGAGGAGAGAGCGTGTGAGAGGAGAGAGAGCGTGTGTGAGGTGAGAGGAGAGAGCGTGTGAGAGGAGAGAGAGCGCGGGTGAGAGGAGAGAGCGTGTGAGAGGAGAGAGCGTGTGAGAGGAGAGAGCGTGTGAGAGGAGAGAGCGTGTGAGAGGAGAGAGCGTGTGAGAGGAGAGAGCGTGTGAGAGGAGAGAGCGTGTGAGAGGAGAGAGCGTGTGAGAGGAGAGAGCGTGTGAGAGGAGAGAGCGTGTGAGAGGAGAGAGCGTGTGAGAGGAGAGAGCGTGTGAGAGGAGCGAGCGAGAGGAGAGCGTGTGAGAGGAGAGAGCGTGTGAGAGGAGAGTGCGTGTGAGAGGAGAGAGCGTGTGAGAGGAGAGAGCGTGTGAGAGGAGAGAGCGTGTGAGAGGAGAGAGCGTGTGAGAGGAGAGAGAGCGCGGTGAGAGGAGAGAGAGCGGGTGAGAGGAGAGAGAGCGCGGGTGAGAGGAGAGAGAGCGCGGTGAGAGGAGAGAGAGCGCGGTGAGAGGAGAGAGAGCGCGGTGAGAGGAGAGAGAGCGCGGTGAGAGGAGAGAGCGCGGGTGAGAGGAGAGAGCGCGGGCGAGAGGAGAGAGAGCGCGGGTGAGAGGAGAGAGAGCGCGGGTGAGAGGAGAGAGAGCGCGTGTGAGAGGAGAGAGAGCGCGTGTGAGAGGAGAGAGAGCGCGGGCGAGAGGAGAGAGAGCGCGGGCGAGAGGAGAGAGAGAGCGTGTGAGAGGAGAGAGCGTGTGAGAGGAGAGAGCGTGTGAGAGGAGAGAGCGTGTGAGAGGAGCGAGCGCGTGTGAGAGGAGCGAGCGCGTGTGAGAGGAGAGAGCGTGTGAGAGGAGAGAGCGTGTGAGAGGAGAGAGCGTGTGAGAGGAGAGAGCGTGTGAGAGGAGAGAGCGTGTGAGAGGAGAGAGCGTGTGAGAGGAGAGAGCGGGTGAGAGGAGAGAGAGCGCGGGTGAGAGGAGAGAGAGCGCGGGTGAGAGGAGAGAGAGCGCGGGTGAGAGGAGAGAGAGCGCGGGTGAGAGGAGAGAGAGCGCGGGTGAGAGGAGAGAGAGCGCGGGTGAGAGGAGAGAGAGCGCGGGCGAGAGGAGAGAGAGCGCGTGTGAGAGGAGAGAGAGCGCGTGTGAGAGGAGAGAGAGCGCGTGTGAGAGGAGAGAGAGCGCGGGCGAGAGGAGAGAGAGCGCGGGCGAGAGGAGAGAGAGCGCGGGCGAGAGGAGAGAGAGCGCGTGTGAGAGGAGAGAGAGCGGATGGGTGAGAGGAGAGAGAGCGGATGGGTGAGAGGAGAGAGAGCGGATGTGTGAGAGGAGAGAGAGCGGGTGGGTGAGAGGAGAGAGAGCGGGTGGGTGAGAGGAGAGAGAGAGCCGGTGGGTGAGAGGAGAGAGAGCGGGTGGGTGAGAGGAGAGAGAGCGGGTGGGTGAGAGGAGAGAGAGTGAGTGTTATGCCTCCCGATGCACCAAGAGGAACATGAGGTCCACAGCACACCAAGAGTTAACTAGGAAATGGCTGTTAAAGCAAGAGCTGGTTGAATCAATGTGGTTTCCACATCATTTCAACCCACCTGAAAATCCATGAGATGATGATGATGCAACAACGATGACAACTGGACCCAATGTAAATCAAATCTACACGTTGAACTGACGGCTGTGCTAAGTGGGGACTGACTGAAGCTGTTGGCATGGTAACCACCCTTTCTCTGACCCAGTGGACCTGTTGGTGGGGATGATCGGGACAAAAAAGAAATGTGTAGTGTCTCTAGTCTATATAGTGTCTAGTCTATATAGTGTCTAGTCTATATAGTGTGTCTAGTCTATATAGTGTCTCTAGTCTATATAGTGCCTCTAGTCTATATAGTGTGTCTAGTCTATATAGTGTCTCTAGTCTATATAGTGTCTCTAGTCTCTATAGTGTGTCTAGTCTATATAGTGTGTCTAGTCTATATAGTGTCTCTAGTCTATATAGTGTCTCTAGTCTATATAGTGTCTCTAGTCTCTATATAGTGTCTAGTCTATATAGTGTCTCTAGTCTATATAGTGTCTCTAGTCTATATAGTGTATCTAGTCTATATAGTGTCTCTAGTCTATATAGTGTGTCTAGTCTATATAGTGTGTCTAGTCTATATAGTGTCTCTAGTCTCTATAGTGTGTCTAGTCTATATAGTGTGTCTAGTCTATATAGTGTCTCTAGTCTCTATAGTGTCTCTAGTCTATATAATGTGTCTAGTCTCTAGTCTATATAGTGTCTCTAGTCTCTATAGTGTCTCTAGTCTATATAATGTGTCTAGTCTCTAGTCTATATAGTGTCTCTAGTCTATATAGTGTCTCTAGTCTCTAGTCTATATAGTGTCTCTAGTCTAAATAGTGTCTCTAGTCTATATAGTGTCTCTAGTCTATATAGTGTCTCTAGTCTATATAGTGTGTCTAGTCTATATAGTGTCTCTAGTCTATATAGTGTCTAGTCTATATAGTGTGTCTAGTCTCTAGTCTATATAGTGTCTAGTCTATATAGTGTGTCTAGTCTATATAGTGGCTCTAGTCTATATAGTGTGTCTAGTCTCTAGTCTATATAGTGTCTAGTCTATATAGTGTGTCTAGTCTATATAGTGTCTCTAGTCTATATAGTGTGTCTAGTCTCTAGTCTATATAGTGTGTCTAGTCTCTAGTCTATATACTGTGTCTAGTCTCTATAGCGTGTCTCTAGTCTATAGTGTCTCTAGTCTATATACTGTGTCTAGTCTCTAGTCTATATAGTGTCTATATAGTGTCTCTAGTCTATATAGTGTCTAGTCTATATAGTGTGTCTAGTCTCTAGTCTATATAGTGTCTAGTCTATATAGTGTCTCTAGTCTATATAGTGTCTAGTCTATATAGTGTGTCTAGTCTCTAGTCTATATACTGTGTCTAGTCTATAGTGTCTCTAGTCTATAGTGTGTAGTCTCTATAGTGTCTCTAGTCTATATAGTGTGTCTAGTCTCTAGTCTATATAGTGTCTCTAGTCTATATAGTGTCTAGTCTATATAGTGTGTCTAGTCTCTAGTCTATATAGTGTCTAGTCTATATAGTGTCTCTAGTCTATATAGTGTGTCTAGTCTATATAGTGTGTCTAGTCTATATAGTGTCTCTAGTCTATATAGTGTCTAGTCTATATAGTGTGTCTAGTCTCTAGTCTATATAGTGTGTCTAGTCTCTAGTCTATATACTGTGTCTAGTCTCTATAGCGTGTCTCTAGTCTATAGTGTGTAGTCTCTATAGTGTCTCTAGTCTATATAGTGTGTCTAGTCTATATAGTGTGTCTAGTCTATATAGTGTCTCTAGTCTATATAGTGTCTCTAGTCTATATAGTGTCTCTAGTCTATATAGTGTGTCTAGTCTATATAGTGTGTCTAGTCTCTAGTCTATATAGTGTGTCTAGTCTATATAGTGTGTCTAGTCTATATAGTGTGTCTAGTCTATATAGTGTCTCTAGTCTATATAGTGTGTCTAGTCTCTAGTCTATATAGTGTCTATATAGTGTCTCTAGTCTATATAGTGTCTCTAGTCTATATAGTGTGTCTAGTCTATATAGTGTCTCTAGTCTATATAGTGTGTCTAGTCTCTAGTCTATATAGTGTCTCTAGTCTATATAGTGTGTCTAGTCTATATAGTGTCTCTAGTCTATATAGTGTGTCTAGTCTATATAGTGTGTCTAGTCTATAGAGTGTGTCTAGTCTCTAGTCTATATAGTGTGTCTAGTCTATATAGTGTGTCTAGTCTATATAGTGTGTCTAGTCTATATAGTGTCTCTAGTCTATATAGTGTGTCTAGTCTCTAGTCTATATAGTGTCTCTAGTCTATATAGTGTGTCTAGTCTATATAGTGTGTCTAGTCTATATAGTGTGTCTAGTCTATATAGTGTCTCTAGTCTATATAATGTCTCTAGTCTATATAGTGTCTCTAGTCTATATATTGTATCTAGTCTATATAGTGTCTCTAGTCTATATAGTGTGTCTAGTCTATATAGTGTGTCTAGTCTATATAGTGTGTCTAGTCTATATAGTGTGTCTAGTCTCTAGTCTATATAGTGTGTCTAGTCTATATAGTGTGTCTAGTCTATATAGTGTGTCTAGTCTATATAGTGTCTCTAGTCTCTAGTCTATATAGTGTCTAGTCTATATAGTGTGTCTAGTCTATATAGTGTGTCTAGTCTATATAGTGTCTCTAGTCTATATAGTGTCTAGTCTATATAGTGTGTCTAGTTTCTAGTCTATATAGTGTCTAGTCTATATAGTGTCTCTAGTCTATATAGTGTGTCTAGTCTCTAGTCTATATAGTGTCTAGTCTATATAGTGTCTAGTCTATCTAGTGTGTCTAGTCTATATAGTGTCTCTAGTCTATATAGTGTCTCTAGTCTATATAGTGTCTCTAGTCTATATAGTGTGTC
The DNA here is from genome assembly GCF_021184085.1 of Oncorhynchus gorbuscha. Lineage (NCBI taxonomy): Eukaryota > Metazoa > Chordata > Actinopteri > Salmoniformes > Salmonidae > Oncorhynchus > Oncorhynchus gorbuscha. The sequence continues at coordinate 76,620,935 of NC_060180.1, read as the reverse complement.
TAGTCTCTAGTCTATATAGTGTCTAGTCTATATAGTGTGTCTAGTCTATATAGTGTGTCTAGTCTATATAGTGTCTCTAGTCTATATAGTGTCTAGTCTATATAGTGTCTAGTCTATATAGTGTGTCTAGTCTCTAGTCTATATAATGTGTCTAGTCTATATAGTGTGTCTAGTCTATATAGTGTGTCTAGTCTCTAGTCTATATAGTGTCTAGTCTATATAGTGTCTCTAGTCTATATAGTGTGTCTAGTCTCTAGTCTATATAGTGTCTAGTCTATATAGTGTCTCTAGTCTATATAGTGTGTCTAGTCTCTAGTCTATATAGTGTCTAGTCTATATAGTGTGTCTAGTCTATATAGTGTGTCTAGTCTATATAGTGTCTCTAGTCTATATAGTGTCTCTAGTCTATATAGTGTCTCTAGTCTATATAGTGTCTCTAGTCTATATAGTGTGTCTAGTCTATATAGTGTCTCTAGTCTATATAGTGTCTCTAGTCTCTATAGTGTGTCTAGTCTCTAGTCTATATAGTGTCTAGTCTATATAGTGTGTCTAGTCTATATAGTGTCTCTAGTCTATATAGTGTCTCTAGTCTATATAGTGTCTCTAGTCTATATAGTGTGTCTAGTCTCTAGTCTATATAGTGTGTCTAGTCTATATAGTGTGTCTAGTCTATATAGTGTGTCTAGTATCTAGTCTATATAGTGTGTCTAGTCTCTAGTCTATATAGTGTGTCTAGTCTATATAGTGTGTCTAGTCTATATAGTGTCTCTAGTCTATATAGTGTCTCTAGTCTATATATTGTGTCTAGTCTATATAGTGTGTCTAGTCTATATAGTGTGTCTAGTCTATATAGTGTGTCTAGTCTATATAGTGTCTCTAGTCTATATAGTGTCTCTAGTCTATATAGTGTATCTAGTCTATATAGTGTGTCTAGTCTATATAGTGTCTCTAGTCTATATAGTGTCTCTAGTCTATATAATGTGTCTAGTCTCTAGTCTATATAGTGTCTCTAGTCTATATAGTGTCTCTAGTCTATATAGTGTCTCTAGTCTATATAGTGTCTCTAGTCTCTAGTCTCTATAGTGTGTCTAGTCTCTAGACTATATACTGTGTCTAGTCTCTAGTCTATATAATGTGTCTAGTCTCTATAGTGTCTCTAGTTTCTATAGTGCCTCTAGTGTGGTCCTTCTGTAGCTCAGTTGGTAGAGCATGGCGCTTGTAACGCCAGGGTAGTGGGTTCGATTCCTGGGACCACCCATACGTAGAATGTATGCACACATGACTGTAAGTCGCTTTGGATAAAAGCGTCTGCTAAATGGCATATATTATTATTATTATTATTAGTCTATATAGTGTCTCTAGTCTATATAGAGTCTCTAGTCTATAGTGTGTAGAGTCTCTATAGTGTGTCTAGTCTCTAGTCTTTATAGTGTCTCCAGTCTATATAATGTGTTTAGTCTCTATAGTGTCTCTAGTCTATATAGTGTCTCTAGTCTATATAATGTGTTTAGTCTCTAGTGTATATAATGTGTTTAGTCTCTATAGTGTGTCTAGTCTATAGTCTATATAGTGTGTCTAGTCTATATAATGTGTTTAGTCTCTATAGTGTGTCTAGTCTATAGTCTATATAGTGTGTCTAGTCTATATAATGTGTTTAGTCTCTATAGTGTGTCTAGTCTCTATAGTGTGTCTAGTCTATATAATGTGTTTAGTCTCTATAGTGTGTCTAGTCTAGTCTATATTGTGTTTCTAGTCTATATAATGTCTCTAGTCTCTATAGTGTGTCTAGTCTATATAATGTCTCTAGTCTCTATAGTGTGTCTAGTCTATATAGTGTCTCTAGTCTATATATAGTGTCTATAGTGTATATAGTGTCTCTGTAGTGTATATAGTGTCTCTGTAGTGTATATAGTGTCTCTGTAGTGTATATAGTGTCTCTGTAGTGTATATAGTGTCTCTGTAGTGTATATAGTGACTCTGTAGTGTATATAGTGACTCTGTAGGGTATATAGTGTCTCTATAGGGTATATAGTGTCTCTATAGGGTATATAGTGTATATAGTGTGTGTATAGTGTCTCTGTAGTGTATATATTGTCTCTGTAGTATATCTATAGTGTTTATATAGTGTGTATATAGTGTCTCTATAGGGTATATAGTGTCTCTATAGGGTATATAGTGTGTATAGTGTCTCTGTAGTGTGTATAGTGTCTCTGTAGTGTGTATAGTGTCTATGTAGTGTATATAGTGTCTCTATAGTGTATATAGTGTATCTGTAGTGTATATAGTGTCTATGTAGTGTATATAGTGTCTCTAGTGTATATAGTGTCTCTATAGTGTATATAGTGTCTCTGTGTATATAGTTTCTCTGTAGTGTATATAGTGTCTCTATAGTGTATATAGTGTCTATGTAGTGTATATAGTGTCTCTAGTGTATATAGTGTCTATAGTGTATATAGTGTCTCTGTAGTGTATATAGTGTCTCTGTAGTGTATATAGTGTCTCTGTAGTGTATATAGTGTCTCTATATATAGTGTCTCTATATATAGTGTCTCTATAGTGTATATAGTGTCTCTGTAGTGTGTATATAGTGTTATATAGTGCCTCTATAGTGTATATAGTGTCTCTATAGGATATATAGTGTCTCTATAGGGTATATAGTGTATATAGTGTGTGTATAGTGTCTCTGTAGTGTATATAGTGTTTATGTAGTCTATATAGTGTCTCCAGTGTATATAGTGTCTCTGTCGTGTATATAGTGTCTCTGTCGTGTATATAGTGTCTCTGTAGTGTATATAGTGTCTCTAATGTATATAGTGTCTCTATAGTGTATATAGTGTCTCTGTAGTGTGTATATAGTGTCTCTGTAGTGTGTATATAGTGTCTCTGTTGTGTATATAGTGTCTCTGTAGTGTATATAGTGTCTCTATAGTGTGTATATAGTGTCTCTATAGTGTATATAGTGTCTCTGTAGTGTATATAGTATCTATAGTGTATATCGTGTCTCTATAGTGTGTATATAGTGTCTCTATAGTGTATATAGTGTCTCTGTAGTGTATATAGTATCTATGTAGTGTATATAGTGTCTCTAGTGTATATATAGTGTATATAGTGTCTCTGTAGTGTTTATAGTGTCTCTGTAGTGTGTATATAGTGTCTCTGTAGTGTGTATAGTGTCTCTGTAGTGTATATAGTGTCTCTATAGTGTATATAGTGTCTATGTAGTGTATATAGTGTCTATGTAGTGTATATAGTGTCTCTGTAGTGTATATAGTGTCTCTGTAGTGTATATAGTGTCTCTGTAGTGTTTCTAGTGTCTCTATAGTGCATATAGTGTCTCTGTAGTGTGTATAGTGTCTCCGTAGTGTGTATATAGTGTATCTGTAGTGTCTCTATAGTGTATATGTAGTGTATATAGTGTCTCTATAGTGTGTATATAGTGTATCTGTAGTGTATATAGTGTCTCTGTAGTGTATATAGTGTCTCTGTAGTGTATATAGTGTCTCTGTAGTGTGTATATAGTGTCTCTGTAGTGTATATAGTGTCTCTGTAGTATATATAGTGTCTATGTAGTGTTATATAGTGTCTCTGTAGTGTTATATAGTGTCTCTGTAGTGTTATATAGTGTCTCTGTAGTGTATATAGTGTCTCTATAGTGCCTCTATAGTGTCAATGTAGTGTCTCTATAGTGCCTCTATAGTGTCTATGTAGTGTCTCTTTCAATGACGGCCTAGGAACAGTGGGTTAACTGCCTTGTTCTGGGGAACAGGGGGTTAACTGCCTCGTTCAGGGGAACAGTGGGTTAACTGCCTCGTTCAGGGGAACAGTGGGTTAACTGCCTTGTTCTGGGGAACAGTGGGTTAACTGCCTTGTTCTGGGGAACAGTGGGTTAACTGCCTTGTTCTGGGGAACAGTGGGTTAACTGCCTTGTTCTGGGGAACAGTGGGTTAACTGCCTTGTTCTGGGGAACAGTGGGTTAACTGCCTTGTTCTGGGGAACAGTGGGTTAACTGCCTTGTTCTGGGGAACAGGGGGTTAACTGCCTTGTTCTGGGGAACAGGGGGTTAACTGCCTCGTTCAGGGGCAGAACGACAGATTGTTACCTCGTCAGCTCGGGGATTCGATCTTGCAACCTTTCAGTTACTAGTCCAACACTCTAACCACAAGGCTACCCTGCCGCCACTACACTCTAACCACAAGGCTACCCTGCCGCCTCTACACTCTAACCACTAGGCTACCCTGCCGCCCACTTACACAAATGACTGATGATTGGCTGAGAGAAATTGATGAATAAAAGATTGTGGGGGCTGTCTTATTGGACTTCAGTGTGTCTTTTGACATTATCGATCATAGTCTGCTGCTGGAAAAACATTTGTGCTATGGCTTTACACCCCCTGCTATAATGTGGATAAAGAGTTACCTGTCTAACAGAACACAGAGGGTGTGATGGCTTTACACCCCCTGCTATAATGTGGATAAAGAGTTACCTGTCTAACAGAACACAGAGGGTGTTATGGCTTTACACCCCCTGCTATAATGTGGATAAAGAGTTACCTGTCTAACAGAACACAAAGTGTTGTGGCTTTACACCCCCTGCTATAATGTGGATAAAGAGTTACTTGTCTAACAGAACACAGAGGGTGTTCTTTAATGGAAGCCTCTTCAACATAATCCAGGTAGAATCAGGAATTCCCCAGGGCAGCTGTCAAGGCCCCTTACTTTTTTCAATATTTACTAATGAATTGCCACTGGCTTTGAGTAAACCCAGTGTGTCTATATATGCAAATGAATCAACACTATATACGTCAGCTACAGCGACTGAAATGACTGCAACACTTAACAAATTTGGCGATTGAGCAAATTTAGGAGACTAAACTGCTGGGTGTAACCCTAGATAGCAAACTGTCAAGATCAAAACAAAGACTCAACTGTTGCTAAAATGGTAAGAGGTCTGTCCATAATAGGGCGTTGCTCTGCCTTCTTGACATCTCGGTCAACCAGACATGTCACACAACTACTCATTCAAGGGTTTTTCTTTATTGTAGAAAAATAATGAAGACATCTAAACTATGACATAACACATATGGAATCATGTAGTAACCAAAAAGTGTTAAACAAATCCAAATATATTTTATATTTGAGATTCTTCAAAATAGCCACCCTTTGCCTTGATTACAGGTTTGCACACTCTTGGCATTATCTCAACCAGCTTCAAGTCACCTGGAATGCATTTCAATTAACAGCTGTGCCTTGTTTTCATTTTCATTTGTGGAATTTATTTCCTTCTTAATGTGTTTGAGCCAATCAGTTGTGTTGTGACAAGGTCTGGGTGGTATACAGAGGATAGCCCTATTTGGTAAAAGACCAAGTCCATATTATGGCAAGAACAGCTCAAATAAGCAAAGGGAAACGACAGTCCATCATCACTTTAAGACATGAAGGTCAGTCAAGCCTGAACATTTCTAGAACTTTGAAAGTTCCTTCAAGTGCAGTCGCAAAAACCATCAAGCGCTAGGATGAAACTGGCTCTCATGAGGACCACCACAGGAAAGCTGACACAGAGTTACCTCTGCTGCAGAGGATTAGTTCATTAGAATTACCAGCCTCAGACATTACAGCCCAAATAAATGCTTAAGAGTTCACGTAACAGACACATCTCAACATCAACTATTCAGAGGAGACTGTGTGAATCAGGCCGTCATGGTTGAATTGCTGCAAAGAAACCACTACTAAAGGAAACCAATAAGAAGAAGAGACTTGCTTGGGCCAAGAAACACGAGCATTGGACATTAGACCGGTGGAAATCTGTCCTTTGGTCTGATGAGTCCAAATTTGAGTAGGTGAACGGATGATCTCTGCATGTGTGGTTCCCACCGTGAAGCATGGAGGTGGTGGTGTGATGGTGCTTTGCTGTTGGTATTTATTATGGATTTCCATTAGCTGCTGCCTTGACTCTTCCTGGGGTCCAGTAAAATCAAGGCAGTTCATACAAAGTTAAAAACATTACAATACATTGACTGTGTGCCCTCAGGCCCCTCCTCCACCACTACCACATATATACAGAACAAAATCCATGTGTGTATGCGCCTATGTTTGTGTCTCTTCACAGTCCCCCGCTGTTCATTAAGGTGTTTTTTTGTATCTGTTTTTTAAATCTGATTCTACTGCTACATAGTTACTAGATGTGGAGTAGAGTTCCATGTAGTCATGGCTCTATGTAGTACTGTGGAATAGAGTTCCATGTAGTCATGGCTCTATGTAGTACTCTGGAATAGAGTTCCATGTAGTCATGGCTCTATGTGGTACTGTGGAATAGAGTTCCATGTAGTCATGGCTCTATGTAGTACTCTGGAATAGAGTTCCATGTAGTCATGGCTCTATGTGGTACTGTGGAATAGAGTTCCATGTAGTCATGGCTCTATGTAGTACTGTGGAATAGAGTTCCATGTAGTCATGGCTCTATGTAGTACTGTGGAATAGAGTTCCATGTAGTACTGTGGAGTAGAGTTCCATGTAGTCATGGCTCTATGTAGTACTGTGGAATAGAGTTCCATGTAGTCATGGCTCTATGTAGTACTGTGGAATAGAGTTCCATGTAGTCATGGCTATATGTAGTACTGTGGAATAGAGTTCCATGTAGTCATGGCTCTATGTAGTACTGTGGAATAGAGTTCCATGTAGTCATGGCTCTATGTAGTACTGTGGAATAGAGTTCCATGTAGTCATGGCTCTATGTAGTACTGTGGAATAGAGTTCCATGTAGTCATGGCTCTATGTAGTACTGTGGAATAGAGTTCCATGTAGTCATGGCTCTATGTAGTACTGTGGAATAGAGTTCCATGTAGTCATGGCTCTATGTAGTACTGTGGAATAGAGTTCCATGTAGTCATGGCTCTATGTAGTAAATCAAATCAAATCAAATCAAATCAAATTTATTTATATAGCCCTTCGTACGTCAGCTGATATCTCAAAGTGCTGTACAGAAACCCAGCCTAAAACCCCAAACAGCAAACAATGCAGGTGTAAAAGCACGGTGGCTAGGAAAAACTCCCTAGAAAGGCCAAAACCTATGAAGAAACCTAGAGAGGAACCGGGCTATGTGGGGTGGCCAGTCCTCTTCTGGCTGTGCCGGGTAGAGATTATAACAGAACATGACCAAGATGTTCAAATGTTCATAAATGACCAGCATGGTCAAATAATAATAAGGCAGAACAGTTGAAACTGGAGCAGCAGCACAGTCAGGTGGACAGGGGACAGCAAGGAGCCATCATGTCAGGTAGTCCTGGGGCACGGTCCTAGGGCTCAGGTCCTCCAAGAGAGAGAAAGAAAGAGAGAATTAGAGAGAGCATATGTGGGGTGGCCAGTCCTCTTCCGGCTGTGCCGGGTGGAGATTATAACAGAACGTGGCCAAGATGTTCAAATGTTCATAAATGACCAGCATGGTTGAATAATAGTAAGGCAGAACAGTTGAAACTGGAGCAGGAGCATGGCCAGGTGGACTGGGGACAGCAAGGAGTCCTCATGTCAGGTAGTCCTGGGACATGGTCCTAGGGCCCAGGCCAGTTGAAACTGGAGCAGCAGCATGGCCAGGTGGACTGGGGACAGCAAGGAGTCATCATGTCAGGTAGTCCTGGGGCATGGTTCTAGGGCTCAGGTCCTCCGAGAGAGAGAAAGAAAGAGAGAAGGAGAGAATTAGAGAACGCACACTTAGATTTACACAGGACACCGAATAGGACAGGAGAAGTACTCCAGATAAACAAACTGACCCTAGCCCCCCGACACAAACTACTGCAGCATAAATACTGGAGGCTGAGACAGGAGGGGTCAGGAGACACTGTGGCCCCATCCGAGGACACCCCGGACAGGGCCAAACAGGAAGGATATAACCCCACCCACTTTGCCAAAGCACAGCCCCCACACCACTAGAGGGAAATCTTCAACCACCAACTTACCATCCTGAGACAAGGCCGAGTATAGCCCACAAAGATCTCCGACACGGTACAACCCAAGGGGGGGGAACCCAGACAGGCCGACCACAACAGTGAATCAACCCACCCAGGTGACGCATCCCCCCAGGGACGGCACGAGAGAGCCCCAGCAAGCCAGTGACTCAGCCCCGTAACAGGGTTAGAGGCAGAGAATCCCAGTGGAAAAAGGGGAACCGGCCAGGCAGAGACAGCAAGGGCGGTTCGTTGCTCCAGAGCCTTTCCGTTCACCTTCCCACTCCTGGGCCAGACTACACTCAATCATATGACCCACTGAAGAGATGAGTCTTCAGTAAAGACTTAAAGGTTGAGACCGAGTTTGCGTCTCTGACATGGGTAGGCAGACCGTTCCATAAAAATGGAGCTCTATAGGAGAAAGCCCTGCCTCCAGCTGTTTGCTTAGAAATTCTAGGGACAATTAGGAGGCCTGCGTCTTGTGACCGTAGCGTACGTATAGGTATGTACGGCAGGACCAAATCAGAGAGGTAGGTAGGAGCAAGCCCATGTAATGCTTTGTAGGTTAGCAGTAAAACCTTGAAATCAGCCCTTGCTTTGATAGGAAGCCAGTGTAGAGAGGCTAGCACTGGAGTAATATGATCAAATTTTTTGGTTCTAGTCAGGATTCTAGCAGCCGTATTTAGCACTAACTGAAGTTTATTTAGTGCTTTATCCGGGTAGCCGGAAAATAGAGCATTGCAGTAGTCTAACCTAGAAGTGACAAAAGCATGGATTAATTTTTCTGCATCATTTTTGGACAGAAAGTTTCTGATTTTTGCAATGTTACGTAGATGGAAAAAAGCTGTCCTCGAAATGGTCTTGATGTGTTCTTCAAAAGAGAGATCAGGGTCCAGAGTAACGCCGAGGTCCTTCACAGTTTTATTTGAGACGACTGTACAACCATTAAGATTAATTGTCAGATTCAACAGAAGATCTCTTTGTTTCTTGGGACCTAGAACAAGCATCTCTGTTTTGTCCGAGTTTAATAGTAGAAAGTTTGCAGCCATCCACTTCCTTATGTCTGAAACACATGCTTCTAGCGAGGGCAATTTTGGTGCTTCACCATGTTTCATTGAAATGTACAGCTGTGTGTCATCCGCATAGCAGTGAAAGTTTACATTATGTTTTCGAATAACATCCCCAAGAGGTAAAATATATAGTGAAAACAATAGTGGTCCTAAAACAGAACCTTGAGGAACACCGAAATGTACAGTTGATTTGTCAGAGGACAAACCATTCACAGAGACAAACTGATATCTTTCCGACAGATAAGACCTAAACCAGGCCAGAACATGTCCGTGTAGACCAATTTGGGTTTCCAATCTCTCCAAAAGAATGTGGTGATCGATGGTATCAAAAGCAGCACTAAGGTCTAGGAGCACGAGGACAGATGCAGAGCCTCGGTCCGATGCCATCAAAATGTCATTTACCACCTTCACAAGTGCCGTCTCAGTGCTATGATGGGGTCTAAAACCAGACTGAAGCATTTCGTATACATTGTTTGTCTTCAGGAAGGCAGTGAGTTGCTGCGCAACAGCCTTCTCTAAAATCTTTGAGAGGAATGGAAGATTCGATATAGGCCGATAGTTTTTTATATTTTCTGGGTCAAGGTTTGGCTTTTTCAAGAGAGGCTTTATTACTGCCACTTTTAGTGAGTTTGGTACACATCCAGTGGATAGAGAGCCGTTTATTATGTTCAACATAGGAGGGCCAAGCACAGGAAGCAGCTCTTTCAGTAGTTTAGTTGGAATAGGGTCCAGTATACAGCTTGAAGGTTTAGAGGCCATGATTATTTTCATCATTGTGTCAAGAGATATAGTACTAAAACACTTGAGCGTCTCTCTTGATCCTAGGTCCTGGCAGAGTTGTGCAGACTCAGGACAACTGAGGTTTGGAGGAATACGCAGGTTTAAAGAGGAGTCCGTAATTTGCTTTCTAATAATCATAATCTTTTCCTCAAAGAAGTTCATGAATTTATCACTGCTAAAGTGCAAGTCATCCTCTCTTGGGGAATGCTGCTTTTTAGTTAGCTTTGCCACAGTATCAAAAAGGAATTTCGGATTGTTCTTATTTTCCTCAATTAAGTTAGAAAAATAGGACGATCGAGCAGCAGTAAGGGCTCTTCGGTACTGCACGGTACCATCCTTCCAAGCTAGTCGGAAGACTTCCAGTTTGGTGTGGCGCCATTTCCGTTCCAATTTTCTGGAAGCTTGCTTCAGAGCTCGGGTATTTTCTGTGTACCATGGAGCTAGTTTCTTATGAGACATTTTTTTAGTTTTTAGGGGTGCAACTGCATCTAGGGTATTGCGCAAGGTTAAATTGAGATCCTCAGTTAGGTGGTTAACGGATTTTTGTCCTCTGGCGTCCTTGGGTAGGCAGAGGGAGTCTGGAAGGGCATCAAGGAATCTTTGTGTTGTCTGTGAATTTATAGCACGACTTTTGATGTTCCTTGGTTGGGGTCTGAGCAGATTATTTGTTGCAATTGCAAACATAATAAAATGGTGGTCTGATAGTCCAGGATTATGAGGAAAAACATTAAGATCCACAACATTTATTCCATGGGACAAAACTAGGTCCAGCGTATGACTGTGAGAGTGAGTGGGTCCAGAGACATGTTGGACAAAACCCACTGAGTCGATGATGGCTCCAAAAGCCTTTTGGAGTGGGTCTGTGGACTTTTCCATGTGAATATTAAAGTCACCAAAGATTAGAATATTATCTGCAATGACTACAAGGTCTGATAGGAATTCAGGGAACTCAGTGAGAAACGCTGTATATGGCCCAGGAGGCCTGTAAACAGTAGCTATAAAAAGTGATTGAGTAGGCTGCATAGATTTCATGACTAGAAGCTCAAAAGACGAAAACGTCATTTTTTTTTTTGTAAATTGAAATTTGCTATCGTAAATGTTAGCAACACCTCCGCCTTTGCGGGATGCACGGGGGATATGGTCACTAGTGTAGCCAGGAGGTGAGGCCTCATTTAACACAGTAAATTCATCAGGCTTAAGCCATGTTTCAGTCAGGCCAATCACATCAAGATTATGATCAGTGATTAGTTCATTGACTATAATTGCCTTTGAAGTAAGGGATCTAACATTAAGTAGCCCTATTTTGAGATGTGAGGTATCATGATCTCTTTCAGTAATGACAGGAATGGAATAGAGTTCCATGTAGTCATGGCTCTATGTCGTACTGTGGAATAGAGTTCCATGTAGTCATGGCTCTATGTAGTACTGTGGAATAGAGTTCCATGTAGTCATGGCTCTATGTCGTACTGTGGAATAGAGTTCCATGTAGTCATGGCTCTATGTAGTACTGTGGAATAGAGTTCCATGTAGTCATGGCTCTATGTTGTACTGTGCACCTCCCATAGTCTGTTCTGGACTTGGGGACTATGAAGAGACCTCTGGTGGCATGTCTTGTGGGGTATGCGTGGGTGACTGATCTGTGAGCTAGTAGTTTAAACATACCTCTGGGGGCATGTCTTGTGGGGTATGTATGGGTGTCTGAGCTGTGTGTTAGTAGTTTAAACAGACCTCTGGTGACATGTCTTGTAGGGTATGTATGGGTGTCTGAGCTGTGTGTTAGTAGTTTAAACAGACCTCTGGTGACATGTCTTGTAGGGTATGTATGGGTGTCTGAGCTGTGCAGCTCGGTGCATTCAACATGTCAATACCTCTCACAGATACAAGTAGTGATGAAGTCAATCTCTCCTCCACTTTGAGCCAGGAAAGATTGACATGCATATTTTTAATGTTAGCTCTCTATGTACATCCAAGGGCCAGCCGTACTGTTCTGAACCAATTGTAAATGTCACATTTTTGTGGCACCTGGGACCTGCCTTGTTGATAGTGTTGTTAAGAAGGTAGAAACTAGGGCCTGTAGGACCTGCCTTGTTGATAGTGCTGTTAAGAAGGTAGAAACTAGGGCCTGTAGGACCTGCCTTGTTGATAGTGTTGTTAAGAAGGTAGAAACTAGGGCCTGTAGGACCTGCCTTGTTGATAGTGTTGTTAAGAAGGTAGAAACTAGGGCCTGTAGGACCTTCCTTGTTTATAGTGCAGTTAAATAAGGCAGAGCAGCGGCTTATCATAGACATACTTCTCCCCATCCTAGCTACTTTTGTATCAATATGTTTTTACCATGACAGTTCAGGGTTACTCCAAGCAGTTTAGTCACTTCAACTTGCTCAATTACCACATTATTTATTTCAAGATTTAGTTGAGGTTTAGGGTTTAGTGAATGATTTGTTTCAAATACAATGTTTTTAGTTTTAGAAATATTTAGGACTAGCTTATTCCTTGCCACCCCACCTCACAGGCATTATTCAAGGTCATTTGTAAAAACATTAAACAATAATGTCCCTAGCCGACTGCCCTGCGGTACACCACACTGAACTGAATTTGCATGAGTCTCTACTCACGAAAGCCCCCTGTGTTAACTCTCAATCCATGATAAAGCAGAGGGATGCAAATCCATTACACCTATGTTTTTTTTCAGCAATAGGTTATGATCAATGACATCAAAAGCTGCGCTGAAGTCTAACAAAACAGCTCTCACAATCTTCTTACTATCAATTTATTTCAGCCGATCATCAGTCATTTGTGTCAATGCCGAGCATGTTGAGTGCCCTTCCCTATAAGCTGGAAGTCTGTCTGTTAATTAGTTTTCTGTAAAAAATAACTTTGTATTTGATCAAACACAATTTATTCCTACATTTTGCTTAGAAAGGGTGCTCTGCTATTCTTGGGTAGCGGAATGACCTTTGACTCCTTCCATGTCTGAGGGCACACAGTGTGTTCCAGACTTAAATTGAAAATGTGGCAAACAGGAATCACAATGTATTCTGCTACCAACCGAGTGAAATTTCACACACTATAAAACCTCTCCCCCCGCATACTATTTAGTATGCTAGTTCGGACATGGCCAGTGTCTCTGTGGTGAGTTGGTGATGGCATCTCAAATGGCACCCTATTCCCTATATAGTGCACTTATTTTGACCAGAGTCCTACGGTTCCTTTTGTAAGTTGTCTTAAGTGGGCTAAGTGGTCTAAGTGGTCTAAGTGGGCTAAGTGGGCTAAGTGGGCTAAGTTGTCTAAGTTGTCTAAGTGGTCTAACGTTTAAAGCCCATGTAGGTTTTTACCTCTTTCAGTTAAGTCACTTCCATATGTGATGTCTGGACGGTGACCATTTCATAATGACAGCGTAGCCTAGTGGTTAGAGTGTAGAGGCGGCAGCGTAGCCTAGTGGTTAGAGTGTAGAGGTGGCAGGGTAGCCTAGTGGTTAGAGTGTAGAGGAGGCAGGTATACTAGTGGTTAGAGTGTAGATGAGGCAGGTATACTAGTGGTTAGAGTGTAGAGGAGGCAGGTAGACTAGTGGTTAGAGTGTAGAGGCGGCAGCGTAGGCTAGTGGTTAGAGCGTTGGACTCGTAACCGAAAGGTTGCAAGTTTGAATCCTCGAGCTGACGAGGTACAAATCTGTCGTTCTGCCCCTGAACAAGGCAGTTAACCCACTGTTCCTAGACCAGTTAACCCACTGTTCCTAGACCAGTTAACCCACTGTTCCTAAACCAGTTAACCCACTGTTCCTAGACCAGTTAACCCACTGTTCCTAGACCAGTTAACCCACTGTTCCTAGGCCAGTTAACCCACTGTTCCTAGGCCAGTTAACCCACTGTTCTTAGGCCAGTTAACCCACTGTTCCTAGGCCAGTTAACCCACTGTTCCTAGACCAGTTAACCCACTGTTCCTAGACCAGTTAACCCACTGTTCCTAGACCAGTTAACCCACTGTTCCTAGACCAGTTAACCCACTGTTCCTAGACCAGTTGACCCACTGTTCCTAGACCAGTTGACCCACTGTTCCTAGGCCAGTTAACCCACTGTTCCTAGACCAATTAACCCACTGTTCCTAGACCAGTTAACCCACTGTTCCTAGGCCAGTTAACCCACTGTTCCTAGACCAGTTAACCCACTGTTCCTAGACCAGTTAACCCACTGTTCCTAGACCAGTTAACCCACTGTTCCTAGGCAAGTTAACCCACTCTTCCTAGACCAGTTAACCCACTGTTCCTAGGCCAGTTAACCCACTGTTCCTAGGCCAGTTAACCCACTGTTCCTAGGCCAGTTAACCCACTGTTCCTAGGCCAGTTAACCCACTGTTCCTAGACCAGTTAACCCACTGTTCCTAGGCCGTCATTGAAAATAATAATTTATTCTTAACTGACTTGCCTATTTAAATAAAGGTTAAATATAAATAAATAGGATCCTTTTTAACATGTTTCACTTTCTATACTGAGTTACCGTGTCACTACGGTGGTAATGATGCAGTTGAGACAGTTCCATGCCTCGTTAGTTCCTGGTTGACTGAGGTCAACGCGCTGTAATAGCAAGTGTTTCCATGTGGTTCTGCTGCAGACACATTCACCTGAACTCTGTTGACAATAATCTGCTTTTTATTTTATTTATTAGTATTTACATCAGGGATTTACACATGAAAAATAAACCTGGTGTAAAACAACGGTCTTCAAAGAAGCACATTAACACATTAGGGCCATAAGGTAGGTGTGTGTGTGTGTGTGTGTGTGTGTGTGTGTGTGTGTGTGTGTGTGTGTGTGTGTGTGTGTGTGTGTGTGTGTGTGTGTGTGTGTGTGTGTGTGTGTGTGTGTGTGTGTGTGTGTGTGTGTGTGTGTGTGTGTGTGTGTGTGTGTGTGTCGTTAATACTATACATCAAATGCTGGTTGAAGACATGCATATCTTGTATCAGACTTCTGTACTGTATATCCAGGCCCTACAGAGATCAGAACCTGTAGTCATAAACCCTCCTCCAGAGCAGGACTGCTGATCTAGGATCAGTTTAGCCTTTTGAGATCACAATGAATGAGATGACATGGACGGGAATAGCCTCCTGATCCTAGATCAGCACTACTACTCTGAGATGGTTTTATGAATACAGGCCTGAGATGGGAGACTGAACTAGTACTTCTCGGGCCGGGGGGGGGGGGGGGGCTGCACCACATTCAGTAGTCAAACGTTGCAGATAGAAATGGCATGATTAGAGCCAACGTGATTCCAACACACAGGTGCTCTCCAGGTAGAAGCTGTCCTTAACTACAGATCTAGAATCAGATCACTGTATCCCCAATACTAATGTTAAGGTACTATTAGGGCAGAGTTGGTCAACACTACCCCTGGAGAACTCTTTCCCCCTTTTCACACTACTAACCCGATTAGAGCTGTACTGGGCGAGCCTGGCAACAATCATAGTTGCTGGAACCATACTGGAAAGGTCAATTGGACAAAATAAAAATATCTGAGCCAGCAGAGTACGGTTCGGTTCTATAGTGTGAAGCAGGTACCAGTAGCGCTCCGGCAGGAGCGCTGGTCACCACTCTGCATGAGAGGGATGACAGCATAGCCACCTCTCTGCATGACAGGGACGACAGCATAGCCACCTCTCTGCATGACAGGGATGACAGCATAGCCACCTCTCTGCATGACAGGGATGACAGCATAGCCACCTCTCTGCATGACAGGGACGACAGCATAGCCACCTCTCTGAATGACAGGAACGACAGCATAGCCACCTCTCTGAATGACAGGGATGACAGCATAGCCACCTTTCTGCATGACAGGGACGACAGCATAGCCACCTCTCTGAATGACAGGGATGACAGCATAGCCACCTTTCTGCATGAGAGGGATGACAGCATAGCCACCTCTCTGCATGAGAGGGATGACAGCATAGTCACCTTTCTGCATGAGAGGGATGACAGCATAGCCACCTCTCTGCATGAGAGGGATGACAGCATAGTCACCTCTCTGCATGACAGGGACGACAGCATAGCCACCTCTCTGCATGAGAGGGATGACAGCATAGCCACCTCTCTGCATGACAGGGATGACAGCATAGCCACCTCTCTGAATGACAGGGATGACAGCATAGCCACCTCTCTGAATGACAGGGACGACAGCATAGCCACCTCTCTGAATGACAGGGACGACAGCATCCAGTATCTGACCCTGTATCATTCAGCAGTCAGGGACAACCTCTACCTGAGAAGATCAGAGAGACTTGTGTTTGCTGATGGGACAGAAGTTGAGGCACCGGAGAAGGCCTCTTATCCACAGGCAGTGAACCAGAGGGAGGAGGAGGAGGCTGGCTCCGGTAGAACAGTACAGAGCTATCACCGTACTCTCCTCTGGAAGGAAACACTTCGACAGGCCGTAACCGCTTGGAGAGAAAGAACCCTGAGAGGGAGAGAGAGAAAGGTAATACTGTATCTATTGTGTCTATGGCATACAGGGCATTCGGAGAGTATTCACACCTCTTCCCTTTTTCCACATTTTGTTAGAATTTACAGCCGTATTCTAAAATAGTTTCAATTAATTATTTTCCTCAATCTATACACACTACCACATAATGACATCACACTACCCCATAATGACCCCATAATGACATCACACCACACATAATGACATCACCACATAATGACATCACCCTGCCCCATAATGACATCACCTACCCCATAATGACATCACCCTGCCCCATAATGACCCCATAATGACATCACCCTGACCCATAATGACATCACACTACCCCATAATGACATCACCCTGCCCCATAATGACCCCATAATGACATCACACTACCCCATAATGACATCACACTACCCCATAATGACATCACCCTGCCCCATAATGACCCCATAATGACATCACACTAACCCATAATGACATCACACTACCCCATAATGACATCACACTGCCCCATAATGACCCCATAATGACATCACACTGCCCCATAATGACATCACACTGCCCCATAATGACATCACCCTGCCCCATAATGACATCACCCTGACCCATAATGACATCACACTACCCCATAATGACATCACCCTGCCCCATAATGATATCACACTGCCCCATAATGACATCACACTGCACATCACACTGCCCCATAATGACATCACACTGCCCCATAATGACATCACACTCTGACCCATAATGACATCACACTACCCCATAATGACATCACCCTGCCCCATAATGACATCACACTACCCCATAATGACATCACACTGCCCCATGACATCACACTACCCCATAATGACATCACACTGCCCCCTAATGACATCACACTGCCCCATAATGACATCACACTGCCCCATAATGACATCACACTGCCCCATAATGACATCACACTACCCCATAATGACATCACACTGCCCCATAATGACATCACACTGCACATCACACTGCCCCATAATGACATCACACTGCCCCATAATGACATCACACTGCCCCATAATGACATCACACTGCCCCATAATGACATCACACTGCCCCATAATGACCCATAATGACATCACACTACCCCATAATGACATCACCCTGCCCCATAATGACATCACACTACCCCATAATGACATCACACTGCCCCATGACATCACACTACCCCATAATGACATCACACTGCCCCCTAATGACATCACACTGCCCCATAATGACATCACACTGCCCCATAATGACATCACACTGCCCGATAATGACATCACACTGCCCCATAATGACATCACACTGCACATCACACTGCCCCATAATGACATCACACTGCACATCACACTGCCCCATAATGACATCACACTACCCCATAATGACATCACACTGCCCCATAATGACATCACACTGCCCCATAATGACATCACACTGCCCCATAATGACATCACACTGCCCCATAATGACCCATAATGACATCACTGCCCCATAATGACATCACACTGCCCCATAATGACCCATAATGACATCACACTACCCCATAATGACATCACACTGCCCCATGACATCACACTGCCCCATAATGACATCACACTGCCCCATAATGACATCACACTGCCCCATAATGACATCACACTGCCCCATAATGACATCACACTGCCCCATAATGACATCACACTGCCCCATAATGACATCACACTGCCCCATAATGACATCACACTGCCCCATAATGACATCACACTGCCCCATAATGACATCACACTCTGACCCATAATGACATCACACTGCCCCATAATGACATCACACTACCCCATAATGACATCACACTACCCCATAATGACATCACACTACCCCATAATGACATCACACTGCCCCATAATGACATCACACTGCCCCATAATGACATCACACTGCCCCATAATGACATCACACTGCCCCATAATGACATCACACTGCCCCATAATGACATCACACTGCCCCATAATGACATCACACTGCCCCATAATGACATCACACTGCCCCATAATGACATCACACTGCCCCATAATGACATCACACTGCCCCATAATGACATCACACTGCCCCATAATGACATCACACTGCCCCATAATGACATCACACTGCCCCATAATGACATCACACTGCCCCATAATGACATCACACTGCCCCATAATGACATCACACTGCCCCATAATGACATCACACTGCCCCATAATGACATCACACTACCCCATAATGACATCACACTGCCCCATAATGACATCACACTGCCCCATAATGACATCACACTGCCCCATAATGACATCACACTCTGACCCATAATGACCCCATAATCACACTGCCCCATAATGACATCACACTACCCCATAATGACATCACACTGCCCCATAATGACATCACACTGCCCCATAATGACATCACACTGCCCCATAATGACATCACACTCTGACCCATAATGACCCCATAATGACATCACACTACCCCATAATGACATCACACTGCCCCATGACATCACACTGCCCCATAATGACATCACACTGCCCCATAATGACATCACCCTGCCCCATAATGACATCACCCTGCCCCATAATGACATCACCCTGCCCCATAATGACATCACACTCTGACCCATAATGACCCCATAATGACATCACACTGCCCCATAATGACATCACACTGCCCCCTAATGACATCACACTGCCCCATAATGACATCACCCTGCCCCATAATGACAAAGTGAAAATAAGGTTTTTAGAAATAATAATATAATAATTCAGACACTTTGCTATGAGACTTGAAATTGAGCTCAGGTGCATCCCATTGATCATCATTGAGATGTTTCTACAACTTGATTGGAGTCCATCTGTGGTAAATTCAATTGATTGGGCATTATTTGGAAAAGCTCACACCTGTCTATATAAGGTCCCACAGTTTACAGTGCATGACAGAGCGAAAACCAAGCCATAAGGTCGAAGGAATTGTCCGTAGAGAGCCGAGACAGGATTGAGTCGAGGCACAGATGTGGGAAAGGG
Organism: Oncorhynchus gorbuscha; assembly: GCF_021184085.1. Lineage (NCBI taxonomy): Eukaryota > Metazoa > Chordata > Actinopteri > Salmoniformes > Salmonidae > Oncorhynchus > Oncorhynchus gorbuscha. The sequence goes on along the minus strand of NC_060180.1, from coordinate 76,601,650 downwards.
TCCCAAAACATTTCTGCAGCATTGAAGGTCCCCAAGAACACAGTGGCCTCCACCATTCTTAAATGGAAGACATTTGGAGCCACCAAGACTATTCCTAGAGATGGCCACCTGACCAAACTGAACAATCGGGTGAGAAGGGCCTTGGTCTGGGAGGTGAGCAAGAATCCGATGGTCACTCTGCAGCACCACCAATCAGGCCTTTATGGTTGAGTGGCCAGATAGAAGCCACTCCTCATTAAAAGGCACATGACAGCCCACTTGGAGTTTGCCAAAAGGCACCTAAAGGACTCTGACAATGAGAAATAAGATTCTTTGGTCCCATGAAACCAAGATTGAACTCTTTGGCCTGAATGCCAAGCATTATGTCTGGAGGATACCTGGCACCATCGCTACGGTGAAGCATTTTTCAGCGACAGGGACTGGGAGACTAGTCAGGATCGAGTGAAAGATGAACAGAGAAAAGTACAGAGAGATCCTTGATGAAAACCTGCTCCAGAGCGCTCAGGACCTCAGACTGGGGTGAAGATTCACCTTCTAATAGGACAATGACCCTAAGCACACAGCCAAGACAATGCCATGTTCTGTTATAATCTCCACCCGGCACAGCCAGAAGAGGACTGGCCACCCCACAAATGCTCTCTCTAATTCTCTCTTTCTTTCTCTCTCTCGGAGGACCTGAGTCCTAGGACCATGCCCCAGGACTACCTGACATGATGACTCCTTGTTGTCCCCAGTCCACCTGGCCATGCTGCTGCTCCAGTTTCAACTGTTCTGCCTTATTATTATTCGACCATGCTGGTCATTTATGAACATTTGTACATCTTGGCCATGTTCTGTTATAATCTCCACCCGGCACAGCCAGAAGAGGACTGGCCACCCCACATAGCCTGGTTTCTCTCTAGGTTTACTTTGAGATATCAGCTGATGTAAGAAGGGCTATATAAATACATTTGATTTGATGTGATTTGGCTTTGGGACAAGTCTCTGAATGTCCTTGAGTGTCCCAGCCAGAGCCTGGACTTGAACCCAATCGAACATCTCTGGAGAGACTTGAAAATAGCTGTGCAGCGACGTTCCCCATCCAACCTGACAGAGCTTGAGAGGATCTGCAGAGAAGAATGGGAGAAACTCCCCAAATACAGGTGTGTGTAGCTTGTAGCGTCATACCCAAAAAGACTCACGACTGTAATCGCTGCCAAAGATGCTTCAACAAAGTACTAAGTAAAGAGTCTCAATACTTATGTAAATGTGTGTTTTTATTTATTTATATATATATATATATATATATATATAAATGTATAAGAAAATTAAAAAGTGTTTGCTTTGTCATATGGTATTGAGTGTAGATTGATGAGGGGAAAAAATAATTTAATACATTTTTAGAATAAGGTATTGTGATGTCATTATGGGGTATTGTATGATGAAGGGAAAGAGACATTTTAGAATAAGGCTGTAAGGTAAACAACATGTGGAATAAGTCAAGGGGTCTGAATACTTTCCGAATGCCCTGTAATCAGTAAAACATTCCTCAAAGTAGCAGAGTCAGAGCTTGTATAGAGGAGAAGAGGCTAAAACACAAAACAGCTCTGTTAACACTGAGGTGTCAGAGTTCGTAGGTCAGTTAGTTTGATCTATTCCAGAGCTAGCACACCAGATTCGACTCGTCACTCACCCTCAAGTCCTTGACTAGGAGCTAGTTCAGGGCTACAACAACACTGTGAAACATCTGGGTGTCCCAGTGGAGAGGTTTATTACTGATTGAGTGACTTACCAGGATGAAACTGGGGTTGTTGCGGTTCCTCCAGTTGAAGGACGGAACACTGATCTCTGTGTACCGGTTGTCATGGAGAACCTGACAGCCGCTGTGGGTGTGGCCACTGAGAACCAGGCGGGGCTTAAACCATTGCAACAGCTGGGAGGAGGAAGGGAAAGAATCTTTCATCATGGTGACCACTGTCCACATCACAGACATCTGGTACCCTCGTCCCTGGTCTAGTGACAGACATCTGGTACTGTAGTCCCTGGTCTAGTTACAGACATCTGGTACTGTAGTCCCTGGTCTAGTGACAGACATCTGGTACTGTAGTCCCTGGTCTAGTGACAGACATCTGGTACTGTAGTCCCTGGTCTAGTTACAGACATCTGGTACTGTAGTCCCTGGTCTAGTGACAGACACCTGGTACCGTCCCTGGTCTAGTGACAGACATCTGGTACTGTAGTCCCTGGTCTAGTGACAGACACCTGGTACTGTAGTCCCTGGTCTAGTGACAGACACCTGGTACCGTCCCTGGTCTAGTGACAGACACCTGGTACCGTCCCTGGTCTAGTGACAGACATCCGGTACCGTCCCTGGTCTAGTGACAGACATCTGGTACTGTCCCTGGTCTAGTGACAGACATCTGGTGGTGTCGTCCCTGGTCTAGTGACAGACATCTGGTGGTACCGTCCCTGGTCTAGTGACAGGCATCTGGTACTTTGGGATTTGGTGGGCCAAATTATAATCTGAGTGATGGGCCGCGGTTGAAACAAATAAATTAAACAATAGCTTTTTAGGGTCTTTTAACAATAGTAATCTCAGTAATCTAAATTAAGTCATCATAACATTACACATCAAACAATCACATGGTTGTCATATAACTGGACACGTAACAGCACACTGTGATTTCCAGAATTAAAGGTGTCTTCAACATTTAATCATTGGAGCATAGAAACTGCATTCAAATCTTGATGTCTTGTAATTTTACACATTTTGAGAACATTTTTCAGTTTGAATCCTAATTCCCTGCAGTTCTACTCATTTTGCCATGTTTGTATATCTGAGTTGGTGACTCTGGAGGTCAGGGCCCCTGGTGGTCAGGGCCCCTGGTGGTCGGCCCCTGGAGGTCAGGGCCCCTGGAGGTCAGGGCCCCTGGTGGTCAGGGCCCCTGGTGGTCAGGGCCCCCTGGAGGTCAGGGCCCCTGGTGGTCGGCCCCTGGAGGTCAGGGCCCCTGGTGGTCAGGGCCCCTGGAGGTCAGGGCCCCTGGAGGTCAGGGCCCCTGGAGGTCAGGGCCCCTGGTGGTCAGGGCCCCTGGAGGTCAGGGCCCCTGGAGGTCAGGGCCCCTGGAGGTCAGGGCCCCTGGAGGTCAGGGCCCCTGGTGGTCAGGGCCCTGACCACCAGGGGCCATACAAAACACACTGGGCTTCATAATGACAGCAAATGGAGGTTGGCAAGAGCACAAACTGATGTGGGACCAGTCTATCAGTGGTCCACGTACCCTGTGAGAGGCCTCCTGAGACAGCACGTCGTACTTCTCTCTAAACAGCAGGTGGCGCTCTTCAGGAGGAGCAGCATCCTGACCCGTACAGCCCGCATCACTCACCCGGTACAGAGGGTAATGCTGAGAGAGAGAGAGAGAGGCAGGCAGGCAGGCAGGCAGGCAGGCAGGCAGGCAGGCAGGCAGGCAGGCAGGCAGGCAGGCAGGCAGGCAGGCAGGCAAGGCAGGCAAGGCAGGCAGGCAGGCAGGCAGGCAGGCAGGCAGACAGACAGACAGACAGACAGACAGACAGACAGACAGACAGACAGACAGACAGACAGACAGACGATTATTGTGAGTGGTCCTCGTTTTCCAATCAAGTCACTTGGATAGAGGAACAAACTAGAAATGTGAGAAGAACTTCAGAAACTCAACTCATTTAGAACAACAACACAGAAATCATTTGTATTAAAACCATCTCTTCTACCTTTCACTACCTATTATGAGTACACGGTATGGTTATTACCACGCAATAGGGGTTATTACCACGCAATAGGGGTTATTACCACGCAATAGGGGTTATTACCACGCAATAGGGGTTATTACCACGCAATAGGGGTTATTACCACGCAATAGGGGTTATTACCACGCAATAGGGGTTATTACCACGCAATAGGGGTTATTACCACGCAATAGGGGTTATTACCACGCAATAGGGGTTATTACCACGCAATAGGGGTTATTACCGCGCATTAGGGGCTATTACCGCGCATTAGGGGCTATTACCGCGCATTAGGGGCTATTACCGCGCAATAGATGTTATTACCACGCAATAGGGGTTATTACCACGCAATAGGGGTTATTACCACGCAATAGGGGTTATTACCACGCAATAGGGGTTATTACCACGCAATAGGGGTTATTACCACGCAATAGGGGTTATTACCGCGCATTAGGGGCTATTACCGCGCATTAGGGGCTATTACCGCGCATTAGGTGTTATTACCGCGCATTAGGGGCTATTACCGCGCAATAGATGTTATTACCGCGCAATAGGGGCTATTACCGCGCATTAGGGGCTATTACCACGCAATAGATGTTATTACCACGCAATAGATGTTATTACCATGCAATAGATGTTATTACCGCGCAATAGATGTTATTACCGCGCAATAGGGGCTATTACCGCGCAATAGGGGCTATTACCGCGCAATAGGGGCTATTACCGCGCAATAGGGGCTATTACCGCGCAATAGGGGCTATTACCGCGCAATAGGGGCTATTACCGCGCAATAGGGGCTATTACCGCGCAATAGGGGCTATTACCGCGCAATAGGGGCTATTACCGCGCAATAGGGGCTATTACCGCGCAATAGGGGCTATTACCGCGCAATAGGGGCTATTACCACGCAATAGATGTTATTACCACGCAATAGATGTTATTACCACGCAATAGATGTTATTACCACGCAATAGATGTTATTACCGCGCAATAGGGCTATTACCGCGCAATAGGGGCTATTACAGCGCAATAGGGGCTATTACAGCGCAATAAAGGCCATTACCACGATATTATAAAGAGCATATCTACCTGCAGGATAATGGGTGGTGTCGGAGGATAGGTCCATGCGTCTCGACAGAATTCTTTAATAATGCTGGACTGGGAATTCTGTCAGATAGCAAAACACAACAGGCATGTCATGAGGGCTCCATAATGTGAGGTTGAGGACGTGTCTACCTGTAGTAATGAATAGTTGAGGTTCCTGGACAGTGTGTACAGCTGTCTGTGAGGTAGAGGACATGTCTACCTGTAGTAATGAATAGTTGAGGTTCCTGGACAGTGTGTACAGCTGTCTGTGAGGTAGAGGACATGTCTACCTGTAGTAATGAACAGTTGAGGTTCCTGGACAGTGTGTACAGCTGTTTCTCCACTGATTGGCAGATAGGACAGCCGTCACCATGCAACGCCACGCTGTTAACCAATAGGAAGCTAGAGAGACACACAGAGACAACTCCTTGGGGTTTATACAGTAGAGAGACAACACCTTGGGGTTTATACAGTAGAGAGACAACACCTTGGGGTTTATACAGTAGAGAGACAGAGACAACTCCTTGGGGTTTATACAGTAGAGAGACAGAGACAACACCTTGGGGTTTATACAGTAGAGAGACAACGCCTTGGGGTTTATACAGTAGAGAGACAACACCTTGGGGTTTATACAGTAGAGAGACAACACCTTGGGGTTTATACAGTAGAGAGACAACACCTTGGGGTTCATACAGTAGAGAGACAACGCCTTGGGGTTCATACAGTAGAGAGACAACACCTTGGGGTTTATACAGTAGAGAGACAACACCTTGGGGTTTATACAGTAGAGAGACAACACCTTGGGGTTTATACAGTAGAGAGACAGAGACAACACCTTGGGGTTTATACAGTAGAGAGACAGAGACAACACCTTGGGGTTTATACAGTAGAGAGACAACACCTTGGGGTTTATACAGTAGAGAGACAACGTCTTGGGGTTTATACAGTAGAGAGACAACACCTTGAGGTTTATACAGTAGAGGGACAACACCTTGGGGTTTATACAGTAGAGAGACAACACCTTGGGGTTTATACAGTAGAGAGACAACTCCTTGGGGTTTATACAGTACAGAGACAGAGACAACACCTTGGGGTTTATACAGTAGAGAGACAACGCCTTGGGGTTTATACAGTAGAGAGACAACACCTTGGGGTTTATACAGTAGAGGGACAACACCTTGGGGTTTATACAGTAGAGAGACAGAGACAACACCTTGGGGTTTATACAGTAGAGAGACAACACCTTGGGGTTTATACAGTAGAGAGACAACACCTTGGGGTTTATACAGTAGAGAGACAACACCTTGGGGTTCATACAGTAGAGAGACAACACCTTGGGGTTTATACAGTAGAGAGACAACACCTTGGGGTTTATACAGTAGAGAGACAACACCTTGGGGTTTATACAGTAGAGAGACAACACCTTGGGGTTTATACAGTAGAGAGACAGAGACAACACCTTGGGGTTTATACAGTAGAGAGACAGAGACAACACCTTGGGGTTTATACAGTAGAGAGACAACACCTTGGGGTTTATACAGTAGAGGGACAACACCTTGGGGTTCATACAGTAGAGAGACAACACCTTGGGGTTTATACAGTAGAGAGACAACACCTTGGGGTTTATACAGTAGAGAGACAACACCTTGGGGTTTATACAGTAGAGAGACAACACCTTGGGGTTTATACAGTAGAGAGACAACACCTTGGGGTTTATACAGTAGAGAGACAACACCTTGGGGTTTATACAGTAGAGAGACAGAGACAACACCTTGGGGTTTATACAGTAGAGAGACAACACCTTGGGGTTTATACAGTAGAGGGACAACACCTTGGGGTTCATACAGTAGAGAGACTTACTTCACTCCTTTCTTGGTGACCATTCTGGTGGAGGTGGTATTGAAGGCCTTCTCAAAACGCTGTAACTTGAACCAGTCCATTCTTCAGGAGGAGGAGATGGCCCCAAGCCAGTTAGAAGTTAGTCCATGCAGTCACGCCCAGACAAGCCGTTTTGCATCATTGTTCTGTGAGACTTTTCATTGGCTACTACAAGCTTCTTTTGATGTTTAAACTGTCAAGAACAGAGGCCACTATTCACTATTCCCTATTCACTATTCCCTATTCACTATTCCCTATTCACTATTCACTATTCACTATACCCTATTCACTATTCCCTATTCACTATTCACTATTCACTATTCCCTATTCCCTATTCACTATTCCCTATTCACTATTCCCTATTCACTATTCCCTATTCACTATTCCCTATTCACTCTTCCCTATTCACTAATCACTATTCACTATTCCCTATTATGCTTTGGCTATTCTGCAATCTGTAAATTATTATAGAAGGTAATAAAGGATACAGTATACTGTATGTACAGGAGGCTGCAGTATACGGTATGTACAGTATAGAGTCTGCAGTATACGGTATGTACAGTATACGGTATGTAGAGTATAGAGTCTGCAGTATACGGTATGTACAGTATAGAGTCTGCAGTATATGTTATGTACAGTATAGAGACTGCAGTATACGGTATGTGCAGTATAGAGTCTGCAGTATGTACAGTATAGAGTCTGCAGTATACGGTATGTGCAGTATAGAGTCTGCAGTATACGGTATGTACAGTATAGAGTCTGCAGTATACGGTATGTACAGTATAGAGTCTGCAGTATACGGTATGTGCAGTATAGAGTCTGCAGTATACGGTATGTGCAGTATAGAGTCTGCAGTATACGGTATGTACAGTATAGAGACTGCAGTATACGGTATGTGCAGTATAGAGTCTGCAGTATACGGTATGTACAGTATACGGTATGTACAGTATAGAGTCTGCAGTATACGGTATGTACAGTATAGAGTCTGCAGTATACGGTATGTACAGTATAGAGTCTGCAGTATACGGTATGTACAGTATAGAGTCTGCAGTATACGGTATGTACAGTATAGAGACTGCAGTATGTGCAGTATAGTCTGCAGTATACGGTATGTACAGTATACGGTATGTGCAGTATAGAGTCTGCAGTATACGGTATGTACAGTATAGAGTCTGCAGTATACGGTATGTACAGTATAGAGTCTGCAGTATACGGTATGTACAGTATAGAGTCTGCAGTATACGGTATGTACAGTATAGAGTCTGCAGTATACGGTATGTACAGTATAGAGTCTGCAGTATACGGTATGTACAGTATAGAGTCTGCAGTATACGGTATGTACAGTATAGAGTCTGCAGTATACGGTATGTACAGTATAGAGTCTGCAGTATACGGTATGTACAGTATAGAGTCTGCAGTATAGTCTGCAGTATACGGTATGTACAGTATAGAGTCTGCAGTATACGGTATGTACAGTATAGAGTCTGCAGTATACGGTATGTGCAGTATAGAGTCTGCAGTATACGGTATGTACAGTATATAGTCTGCAGTATACGGTATGTACAGTATAGAGTCTGCAGTATACGGTATGTGCAGTATAGTCTGCAGTATACGGTATGTACAGTATAGAGTCTGCAGTATACGGTATGTGCAGTATAGAGTCTGCAGTATACGGTATGTACAGTATATAGTCTGCAGTATACGGTATGTACAGTATAGAGTCTGCAGTATACGGTATGTGCAGTATAGAGTCTGCAGTATACGGTATGTGCAGTATAGAGTCTGCAGTATACGGTATGTACAGTATAGAGTCTGCAGTATACGGTATGTACAGTATAGAGTCTGCAGTATACGGTATGTACAGTATAGAGTCTGCAGTATACGGTATGTACAGTATAGAGTCTGCAGTATACGGTATGTACAGTATAGAGTCTGCAGTATACGGTATGTACAGTATAGAGTCTGCAGTATACGGTATGTACAGTATAGAGTCTGCAGTATACGGTATGTACAGTATAGAGTCTGAGGTATACGGTATGTGCAGTATAGAGTCTGCAGTATACGGTATGTGCAGTATAGAGTCTGCAGTATACGGTATGTGCAGTATAGAGTCTGCAGTATACGGTATGTGCAGTATGAGTCTGCAGTATAGAGTCTGCAGTATACGGTATGTGCAGTATAGAGTCTGCAGTATACGGTATGTGCAGTATAGAGTCTGCAGTATACGGTATGTACAGTATAGAGTCTGCAGTATACGGTATGTACAGTATAGAGTCTGCAGTATACGGTATGTACAGTATAGAGTCTGCAGTATACGGTATGTACAGTATAGAGTCTGCAGTATACGGTATGTACAGTATAGAGTCTGCAGTATACGGTATGTACAGTATAGAGTCTGCAGTATACGGTATGTACAGTATAGAGTCTGCAGTATACGGTATGTACAGTATAGAGTCTGCAGTATACGGTATGTACAGTATAGAGTCTGCAGTATACGGTATGTACAGTATAGAGTCTGCAGTATACGGTATGTACAGTATAGAGTCTGCAGTATACGGTATGTACAGTATAGAGTCTGCAGTATACGGTATGTACAGTATAGAGTCTGCAGTATACGGTATGTACAGTATAGAGTCTGCAGTATACGGTATGTACAGTATAGAGTCTGCAGTATACGGTATGTACAGTATAGAGTCTGCAGTATACGGTATGTACAGTATAGAGTCTGCAGTATACGGTATGTACAGTATAGAGTCTGCAGTATACGGTATGTACAGTATAGAGTCTGCAGTATACGGTATGTACAGTATAGAGTCTGCAGTATACGGTATGTACAGTATAGAGTCTGCAGTATACGGTATGTACAGTATAGAGTCTGCAGTATACGGTATGTGCAGTATAGAGTCTGCAGTATACGGTATGTGCAGTATATAGTCTGCAGTATACGGTATGTGCAGTATAGAGTCTGCAGTATACGGTATGTGCAGTATAGAGTCTGCAGTATACGGTATGTGCAGTATAGAGTCTGCAGTATACGGTATGTGCAGTATAGAGTCTGCAGTATACGGTATGTACAGTATAGAGTCTGCAGTATACGGTATGTACAGTATAGAGTCTGCAGTATACGGTATGTACAGTATAGAGTCTGCAGTATACGGTATGTACAGTATAGAGTCTGCAGTATACGGTATGTACAGTATAGAGTCTGCAGTATACGGTATATACAGTATAGAGTCTGCAGTATACGGTATGTACAGTATAGAGTCTGCAGTATACGGTATGTACAGTATAGAGTCTGCAGTATACGGTATGTGCAGTATAGAGTCTGCAGTATACGGTATGTGCAGTATAGAGTCTGCAGTATACGGTATGTACAGTATAGTCTACAGCTTCATGCTGATGGACATTGACCTACTCGTAGTGGAAGCCGATGTCGTGGTTTCCAACCAGAACTACCAGCTCTGTGTCACTGGGATGTCTGAACATCTTCTGGAAACGACAAACATCATCCTCCCAGTTCTGTGGAGGGAATAAGACCAAGTGAACTATTACATAGACCTGTAGGGACAGGGGGAATAAATACAGTCAGTCTATAGGACTATTCCATAGACCTGTAGGGACAGGGGGAATATATACAGTCAGTCTATAGGACTATTACATAGACCTGTAGGGACAGGGGGAATAAATACAGTCAGTCTATAGGACTATTACATAGACCTGTAGGGACAGGGGGAATAAATACAGTCAGTCTATAGGACTATTCCATAGACCTGTAGGGACAGGGGGAATAAATACAGTCAGTCTATAGGACTATTACATAGACCTGTAGGGACAGGGGGAATAAATACAGTCAGTCTATAGGACTATTACATAGACCTGTAGGGACAGGGGGAATAAATACAGTCAGTCTATAGGACTATTCCATAGACCTGTAGGGACAGGGGGAATAAATACAGTCAGTATATAGGACTATTACATAGACCTGTAGGGACAGGGGGAATAAATACAGTCAGTCTATAGGACTATTATGTAGACCTGTAGGGACAGGGGGAATAAATACAGTCAGTCTATAGGACTATTATGTAGACCTGTAGGGACAGGGGGAATAAATACAGTCAGTCTATAGGACTATTACATAGACCTGTAGGGACAGGGGGAATAAATACAGTCAGTCTATAGGACTATTACGTAGACCTGTAGGGACAGGGGGAATAAATACAGTCAGTCTATAGGACTATTACATAGACCTGTAGGGACAGGGGGAATAAATACAGTCAGTCTAATAAATACAGTCAGTCTCTATAGGACTATTACATAGACCTGTAGGGACAGGGGGAATAAATACAGTCAGTCTATAGGACTATTACGTAGACCTGTAGGGACAGGGGGAATAAATACAGTCAGTCTATAGGACTATTACGTAGACCTGTAGGGACAGGGGGAATAAATACAGTCAGTCTATAGGACTATTACATAGACCTGTAGGGACAGGGGGAATAAATACAGTCAGTCTATAGGACTATTACATAGACCTGTAGGGACAGGGGAATAAATACAGTCAGTCTATAGGACTATTACATAGACCTGTAGGGACAGGGGGAATAAATACAGTCAGTCTATAGGACTATTACATAGACCTGTAGGGACAGGGGGAATAAATACAGTCAGTCTATAGGACTATTACATAGACCTGTAGGGACAGGGGGAATAAATACAGTCAGTCTATAGGACTATTACATAGACCTGTAGGGACAGGGGGAATAAATACAGTCAGTCTATAGGACTATTACATAGACCTGTAGGGACAGGGGGAATAAATACAGTCAGTCTATAGGACTATTACATAGACCTGTAGGGACAGGGGGAATAAATACAGTCAGTCTATAGGACTATTACATAGACCTGTAGGGACAGGGGGAATAAATACAGTCAGTCTATAGGACTATTACGTAGACCTGTTCAGTGTTTGCCTACTGTCTCTAGAATAACATCGACCCCGCATCAACACGTTTGTACCTCTTTGCATAATTGCTAAGACTAAGTTGCAGGTTCGAATCTCAATATGGACAACTCAGAGAATTCGCCGCAGTGTACCCTGTATTAACGGGCTTTTATGGGCACATACCTTTGGAGAGCTCCACTTCCCTTCATCGAACACATCTCCCAGAATAAAAACGACTTCGGGTCGGAGTAGTGCCAGCGCGGTCTGGAAAGCCTGTTCCATCTGCCATTCCCTGGGTGGCACAGAGACAGACCGACACACTGTCAGCTCAGTGCACCATGCATTACCCGCTCTGTTTGTGATTGTTGACGACTCAACTCATCTTCTTGGAGACAGCGTGGATATTGGCTGATAAGGAGAGTCGGGGAGCGGAAGAACCACCGTACACGCATCTCATGCATTCCCTTGTATAATAGAAACTCGCTCACAAAGTATATGCAAAACATACAATTATTTATTTTCACAATAAAATGTTTAGTTAGATCTATTTATCAGGATCTATTACCTTCGCAGTTTGTCGAACCAGTGCCCTCCGACAGCGCCGAGGAGGTGCGTGTCTGAAAGCACCATAGCGCGGAGAACCTCCGCATGTGGTTGCCCGTCTGCGCTCTTCTCAGCCGCCGGCGCACCATGGTCGATCCCTGGCCAACCACATTGTAATATCGCGGCGTAATAAATCAGATACTCACAGAATATGAAAACGCTGCAAACCGCTCCGAACAGGACAATCACGGCGCTGCATACGACGCTGAAGTCCGGCATCATATCTCTATGGTTATGGTTTTCAGATAGCCTGCAATAGAGGCGCACTGGTGGAGCGGCGGCGTTTCACCAGGCATCGTCTCTTATTTTTTCCAAACCTAAATATCACAATGTCTTCGTGGCGTTTTCATCGCATTAGTGAACAATTGTAGAGAAATAACTATGTTTTTATATTTATTTTTTTATTCAAAAATCTGAACGGCGACCGATAATCTTGTCTCCCTGAGCAAGCAGTCGAGGGGACTGTTGACAGCTGAGCGATCTGCAAGACGCTGTTTTGCAATAGGTCCCCATTCACGCTTTCGCAGTTGGATGGGGGTGGGGGTGGGGTGGGGGGTAGATGTAGTTTCTGATTCTGTTGTCCTTGACCCATGGAATAGCCACGGGGCTCATTCAATAATAGAATTCCATGTGTAAATTCTTGACAATGAGTCTCTAAAGAGGGTCTTTATTGATTGGAGATTTCTCTAGATGACGGAAAACAGGTGTTATTGAATACTTCCTGTAAAGCCAGACAGCAAAGCAGTGAATTATATAACCATGATTACAACAACGTTCTTGTCACGTTGGGGTTAAAATCATGTGATGCAGCCTTCATTTACACTGTCATCACATAATAATGATTCCTAATTATAATGTGGCATCAGGACTGGGCTCTCTGATTAACTCGCGAGCCAATCTATGAAGAGCTCAGGAGCACAAGGAGCCAGAATATCCTAACCATTTATTGAGAAGACCAGTGAACAGCTTTAAAGGCACAGCCACGGTTACCTGCTTCACCAATTTGATATTTCACTGAACAAATGAATAGGCGAAATCATTGTTCGTTCTTACATGACATTTGCTAACAGCAGTCAAACAGCCCAATGCAGAATGAGTGTGCGGCGCTGTTCAGTAACGTGTCTCTGGGAGCGTTTCAGTGCCGTCGCAGGGCATTCAGACGGTATGTTTACACTGAATTGAATGGACAGTAGTATCTCTTGACATATTCTTCAATATTAACATTCAGAAATGTCCCCCAAAAATATCAGGTCAGCCGGCAGGCACAACTGTTTCGTAATGACATCGTTGACTTGTAGATGGAACTGGTAAGAAATATAGGACTTACGCTTCTAAGGCTTTTGATTGACAGGTCTAGAAGCTAATAGTGTTTTCATTCCTTCCTCTTATGTCACAATGGGATTCTGATTCCTTTATAAGCACAGGTCACGATCCTCTCGCCCAACCACATAAAGCAAACCCAAAATACTGTTCTCTACTACCTCCTTTCCAGATTGATATACAGTAGCAGCAGCTTCTCTACGTCAGCTGTTGTTGTTTGAGGAATCAGAACACGTATTTCATGACAGACAATTGTTCTATTGTAAAAAAAAGGCCCATACTAAGTGGTGTGTGTGTGTGTGTGTTTAACTATACTGTACCAGAAGTCCCCACAAGAATAGTAAACAAACAAACATGTGACCAACTGGCAGGGTAGGTTACCTTCTACATTTACATTTACATTTAAGTCATTTAGCAGACGCTCTTATCCAGAGCGACTTACAAATTAATCCATTACTAGTTACCTGGTCAAAATTGTAATCTGATTACATTCAGTTACTTTTAGATTACTTTCCCCTTAAGAGCCGTTAGAAGAAGACAAAAAAAATATTTTAATTTCATAAATCAATGTTAAAGTTGACATCGCTGGCCAGATATGGATGTTAAATGTTACTTCATGGGTTGGTGATGTAGACTTCTTCGAACCCATGGCTTTCTACAACATAATAATACCTTTAAATTATATATTTTACAATTAAAAACCAAAGTCTATCAGAATTCCAGTCAGGCCTATAAATGTTATACCCCTTGATCTTCAAGAACAGGACCTGGATATATGGAAGTATAGATTATTTAAAAAGTTTTACCTGAGCATGACCCCAAAACTTATTAGCCTGCTCTGTTGTTTATGATTGTGTTGTCATGGAGGACTGATTGTTGTTTATGATTGTGTTGTCATGGAGGACTGGTTGTTGTTTATGATTGTGTTGTCATGGAGGACTGGTTGTTGTTTATGATTGTGTTGTCATGGAGGACTGATTGTTGTTTATGATTGTGTTGTCATGGAGGACTGATTGTTGTTTATGATTGTGTTGTCATGGAGGACTGATTGTTGTTTATGATTGTGTTGTCATGGAGGACTGATTGTTGTTTATTGATGATATCAACATTATAGTTATAACCATGTTATGAGGCTATACAGGACTGACCATCCATGATATCAACATTGTAGTTATAACCATGTTATGAAGCTATACAGGACTGACCATCCATGATATCAACATTATAGTTATAACCATGTTATGAAGCTATACAGGACTGACCATCCATGATATCAACATTATAGTTAAAACCAGTGTTTGTTTACATATACAATGTTTACAAACATTGGAGGAGAACAAGCTTCTATTTTGGGTTCTGATGAGTGTGACAGTTGAACTAAACTCATGAGGCATTTATAAAAGTTACATTCTTCAATAATGAATGGTTATATATAATAAATAAGTAAATTAATAAGTCATAAAATTTCACATGCTGTTGTGCAAATGGAATAGACAACAGGTGGAAATTATAGGCAATTAGCAAGACACCCCCAATAAAGGTGTGGTTCTGCAGGTGGTGACCACAGACCACTTCTCAGTTCCTATGCTTCCTGGCTGATGTTTTGGTCACTTTTGAATGCTGGCGGTGCTTTCACTCTAGTGGTAGCATGAGACGGAGTCTACAACCCACACAAGTGGCTCAGGTAGTGCAGCTCATCCAGGATGGCACATCAATGCGAGCTGTGGCAAGAAGGTTTGCTGTGTCTGTCAGCGTAGTGTCCAGAGCATGGAGGTGCTACCAGGAGACAGGCCAGTACATCAGGAGACGTGGAGGAGGCCGTAGGAGGGCAACAACCCAGCAGCAGGACCCGCTACCTCCGCCTTTGTGCAAGGAGGAGCACTGCCAGAGCCCTGCAAAATGACCTCCAGCAGGCCACAAATGTGAAACAGACTCCAGGAACAGACTCCATGAGGGTGGTATGAGGGCCCGACGTCCACAGGTGGGGGTTGTGCTTACAGCCCAACACCGTGCAGGACGTTTGGCATTTGCCAGAGAACACCAAGATTGGCAAATTCGCCATTGGCGCCCTGTGCTCTTCACAGATGAAAGCAGGTTCACACTGAGCACATGTGACAGTCTGGAGACGCTGTGGAGAACGTTCTGCTGCCTGCAACATCCTCCAGCATGACCGGTTTGGCGGTGGGTCAGTCATGGTGTGGGGTGGCATTTCTTTGGGGGGCCACACACACTACTGAGCCTCATTTTGACTTGTTTTAAGGACATTACATCAAAGTTGGATCAGCCTGTAGTGTGGTTTTCCACTTTAATTTTGAGTGTGACTCCAAATCCAGACCTCCATGGGTTGATACATTTGATTTCCATTGATCATTTTTGTGTGATTTTGTTGTCAGCACATTCAACTATGTAAAGAAAAAAGTATTTAATAAGAATATTTCATTCATTCAGATCTAGGATGTGTTGTTTTAGTGTTCGCTTTATTTTTGTTGAGCAGTGTATAAACACCAGTCTCAAGGTCAACAGTGAAGATGTGACTCTCGGATGCTGGCCTTCTAGGCAGAGGTCCTCTGTCCAGTGTCTGTGTTATTTTATTGGCCAGTCTGAGATATGGCTTTTTCTTTGCAACTCTGCCATTCAAAGGCTTTTATTATTTTAAATTATTTTGATCAAACACATTTTGTCTCTGACTCGCTCAGGTGGATCAAACTTGCGCCTTTTTTTCCCCAATGCTGATTTGACTGTCATTGAGAAAACAGAGAAAGTCAAATATGTATTTCAGCAAATATCCTTTCTGAATTTAAAAGTAATGATTTTGTTTTTCAAAAGTATCTGTAATCTGATTATAATATTTTAGCTGGTAACGTAACGGGTTAGTTATACCTGTAATCTGTATATAATATTTTAGCTGGTAACGTAACGGGTTAGTTATACCTGTAATCTGTATATAATATTTTAGCTGGTTACCGGGTTACAGTTATACCTGTAATCTGTATATAATATTTTAGCTGGTTACCGGGTTACAGTTATACCTGTAATCTGTATATAATATTTTAGCTGGTTACCGGGTTACAGTTATACCTGTAATCTGTATATAATATTTTAGCTGGTTACCGGGTTACAGTTATACCTGTAATCTGTATATAATATTTTAGCTGGTTACCGGGTTACAGTTACAGTTACCGTTTTGTTTGTTTTGTTCCCTTTCATGTAATCCGTCCCCACAAGGTCAAAGGTTAGAATTAGTGTTAGAATTATGTATCGGAGCTAGGGTTAGTTTTAGGGTTTAGAGTTAGGGAAAATAGGATTTTTGAAAGGGACTGACTCATCACACGGTAGGTGTGTGTGTATCCTGTGTGTTTTGTGGTGTGTTTGTGTGGAGACGTACTCAGAAGTTTCTCGCCACCCAGTACTCTGTCCCGTCCTCAGTCACCCACCAGCCTGCTACTGAGATGATATGGTTAATTAGAGACAAGGGGCGGAATTCAGCAAACACACCACCACTACACGCCTCCAGGCCGTCACAAGCACACCACAGCTGAGGAGAGGACAATAGTCACAATGTGAGAGAGAGAGGCTTATCAAAGAACAACAACTAAACACATTACATAAGGAATGTTATTTTCTGTATTTCACATACCTATTACATATAATAGACAGCAGTGGAGGCTCCTCAGAGGAGGAAGGGGAGGACCATCCTCAGGGAATTTCAGAAAAAAATCAAAATAGTAAAACATTAAAGTTATCCTTTTTAGACGAAACTATACTAAATATATTTACATGCCACCAAGTAATTGATTAATGCAAACCATTTTGTAATGAAGGTCTAGAGTAGCCTCAACAGCACTCTGTAGGGTAGCAACATGGTGTAGCTGGAGGACAGCTAGCTTCCGTCCTCCTCTGGGTACATTGACTGCCATATAAAACCTATGAGGCTCATGGATCTCACCCCCTTCCATAGACTTACACAGTAATTATGACAACTTCCGGAGGACGTCCACCAACCGATCAGAGCTTTTGTAGCATGAACTGACATGTCCACCCAATCAAAGGATCAGAGAATGAATCTAGTACAGAAAAGCATAAGATACAGCTAGCTAGCACTGCAGTATATAAAATGTGGCGAGTAGTTGACTCAAAGAGAGAGAAAGATAATAGTTGAAAAGTTTTGAACAAATTAATTTCTTCCTAAATTAAGGAGGGAGAGAAAGCTAGCTATATTTGGTTGTATGTTATTAGACTTTCACTAGATTAGCCTACTGAAACAGGGGAAGCTATGTTAGCTAGCTGGCTATCCAACAGAGAGGGATGCTATGTTAGCTAGCTGGCTATGGCTATCCAACAGAGAGGGATGCTATGTTAGCTAGCTGGCTATGGTTATCCAACAGAGAGAGATGCTATGTTAGCTAGCTGGCTATGGCTATCCAACAGAGAGGGATGCTATGTTAGCTAGCTGGCTATGGCTATCCAATAGAGAGGGATGCTATGTTAGCTAGCTGGCTATGGTTAACCAACACCGTAACTCTTCCAATTCAAGGTAAGATTTTGTTTTTCTGAATGTATTAGCAGGTGTAACTGCTGAACTGCTTTCAAACGGTACACTACTGCATAACTGTAACTGGTTAGTTCTAGTAGCTACACTACATGGCCAAAGGTATGTGGACACGTGCTCATCGAACATCTCATTCCTAAATTGTGGGCATTAATATTGAGTTGGTCCCTTCATTTGCTGCTATAACAGCCTCCACTCTTCTGTGAAGGCTTTCCATTAGATGTTGGAACATTGCTGCTATAACAGCCTCCACTCTTCTGGGAAGGCTTTCCACTAGATGTTGGAACATTGCTGCTATAACAGCCTCCACTCTTCTGGGAAGGCTTTCCACTAGATGTTGGAACATTGCTGAGGGGGACTTGCTTCCATTCAGCCTCGAGCCTGTGTGAGGTCAGGCACTGAAGTTGGACGATTAGGCCTGGCTCACAGTCAGCGTTCCAATTCATCCTAAAGGTGTTCAAAGGGTTGAGGTCAGGGCTCTGTTCAGACCTGTCAAGTTCTTCCACACTGATTTCAACAAACCATATCTGTATGCACTTCGTGCACGGGGGGCATCGTCATGCTGAAACAGGAAAGGGCCTTGCCCAAACTGTTGCCACAAAGTTAGAAGCACAAAATCATATAGAATGTCATTGTATGCTGTAGCATTAAGATTTCCCTTCACTGGAACTAAGGGACCCAAACCATGAAAACAGCCCCAGACCATTATTCCTCCTCCACCAAACTTTACAGGTAGCACTATGCATTCGGGCACTAGCATTCTCCTGGCATCCGTCAAACCCAGATTCGTCTGCCTGACAAATGGTAAAGCATGATTCATCACTTCGGAGTTCAGTGGCGGTGAGCTTTACACCACTCCGAGAATCCACTCTCACATAGGTACGTGGTTGCAAAGAGCATCAGTGTTTTAACAGCGCAATTTTCCAAGGCAGGATACTCTGAGCGCAGCCCAATCCAGACATCTGTCAGTGGCTTCTGATTGAATTACATTTTCACAGAACCGCTTGTTGTTGCAATTTCGATATCGGTAAGTGGACTGGAGGCAGGCCATGAAAGGGATAACGAATCCAGTTGTTTGTGTCGTCCGTTTCAGGAAAGTACCTGCGTAATTGCTCACCCAACTCACTCCGGTGCTTCGCTATATCACATTTGACATTGTCCGTAAGCTTGAGTTCATTTGCACACAAAAAAATCATACAATGATGGAAAGACCTGTGTTGGAAAGACCTGTGTTGGAAAGACCTGTGTGTTGGAAAGACCTGTGTGTTGGAAAGACCTGTGTTGGAAAGACCTGTGTAATGCAGGCAGAGAAGAGCTCCAACTTCTTATAGCTTCTCATAGCTTAACCAACTTAATCATAGCCTCAATTTTGTTCCGCACATTGAATATAGTTGGAGAGTCCCTGTAATCCTAGATTCAGGTCATTCAGGTGAGAAAAAAACATCACCCAGATAGGCCAGTCTTGTGAGAAACTTGTCATCATGCAGGCAGTCAGACAAGTGAAAATTATGGTCAGTAAAGAAAACTTTAAGCTGGTCTCTCAATTTAACATAAATGGTCAATACTTTGCCCCTTGATAACCAGCGCACTTCTGTATGTTGTAAAGTGTTACATGGTCGCTGCCCATATCATTGCATAGTGCAGAAAATACACGAGAGTTCAGGGGCCTTTAACAAAGTTAACCATTTTCACGGTTGTGTCCAAAACATCTTTCAAGCTGTCAGGCATTCCCTTGGCAGCAAGAGCCTTTTGGTGGATGCTGCAGTGCACTCAAGTGGTGTCGGGGGGAGCTGCTTGCACGTGAGTTACCACTCCACTATGTCTCCCTGTCATGGCTTTTGCACCATCAGTACAGATACCAACACATCTTGACCACCAAAGTCCATTTGATGTCACAAAGCTGTCCAGTACTTTAAAAATATCCTCTCCTGTTGTCCTGGTTACCGGTGGTTTGCAGAAGAGGATGTCTTCCTTAATTGACCCCCCCATAAAAGACATATACCAGGAGCTGTGCCAGGCCCGTCACATCTGTTGACTCATCCAGATGTTTCAAAACATCTCCTGCCGTGTCAATGATGCGTTGTGAAACTGTTGTTTGATGAAGTCATTGTCTCTGTAGTTTTTTGGAGCCTTTTCCCCCAGCATTGGTCCTAGCCATATCCGTGGCAGCAGGAAGAATTAAGTCCTCCACAATAGTATGGGGCTTGCCTGTCGGTAGCTCACCATATAAGACGCGTCTAGCCCCTTCTTATTAATGGTATCTGATGCTTATATACGTCTTACTACTCAAAAGTTTTGTTTGCCAAAGTTTATTTAGTTTATTTTGCATTGTTTAGAAGGAGTGTAAGGGAGAATCTACTTATTTACTGATTTTACTTACTTGTTCTGCCCACTATGATTAATTTGCTCCCACAGAGCCCCATAAAACCTAGTTGTCAATCAAACAGGCAAATGGTTCCAATCATTTTTACACCATTTATTTTTCCACCAATCATTTTTCCACCATTCACATTTCCACCAATCATTTTTCCACCATTCACATTTCCACGAATCATTTTTCCACCATTCACATTTCCACCAATCATTTTTCCACCATTCACATTTCCACCAATCATTTTTCCACCAATCATTTTTCCACCAATCATTTTTCCCATATGGGATTTTAGAAACACTTCAAATAAGGGCTGTGTTTTGTGTAGACTCACCCTGGCGTGACGTTTTGACAAGGTGACTTTTATCATTTAAAAAAATAAATAAAAAATAACATTCCATAAATTACTATACAATAACAAATAAACACAGGACATCACAACAAATATTTTTTTCTTTTAAGAAACATAAAATAACATTAAAGTAAATCAATAAAAAGTTGTTAGAATACATTTTTTGTTTGTTATTAATACATTTTATAAAATATTTGATTTCAAGTAAAAATATATTTCATTTGGTGACATATTTCAAATACTTGTTTTTTGTAAAATTTACCCAGAGAGAATTAATAAATTGACGACTGATTTCAGTAGCTTTGTATTAATTTGAATAATATCATATTACATCTTTCATTGTAAATTACATGGGTCTTCTTCATGAAATAAAACATTTAACTACTTAACTCACTCCAAAATAACACATTTATATCATTCATTATGACAGAAAAGGCATATGTCCACATTATTTATCTTTGATTTAACCAGGCAAGTCAGTGAAGAACAAATTCTTATTTCCAATGACGGCCCAGGAACAGTCGGTTAACTGCCTTGTTCAGGGGCAGAATGACAGATTTGTACCTTGTCAGCTCTAGCAACCCTTCGGTTACTGGCCCAATGCTCTAACCACTAGGATACCTGCCGCCCCAACATTACAAGGGTATCTTACAAGGGAATATGTTGTGCAAGATTTTAAAGTAAATTTATTTTACTTTATTTGATATACAAACTTTAAGAGGGAGAAACCAAGCTTTTTTCCATTCGATTTCAGTAATATATGCGTTCCAGAAGAACGTCCCTCTGGGACGGATCTAATTCTTGGACTGAAATGAGTTCCCTTAAGAATGTATGATTACATTTGTCATCCAGCAGGGGGCAACCTTCTAACATAAACTGTGCATCTATCGTGACGTGTCCTCCAAAATACTAATGAGATGCCATTAATTGAGTAATTTATGATTGAGGTATTGCTTTGCATATAGAATTAAGTGATTTATAATTTATTTGGTAAGTTCTATGTTTCTAAGACCTTCCTATAAGAGAGAGTATATTCCCTTCTTTATTAAATAAATCAAGCACAAATATAATGTTTATTTCAAACCACTTAGGGATAAATAAGAAAGACTTGTTTCTAACATTATCTTTGTGGTTCCACAGAAGTATTTTGTGTCGGGGGAGAAGTTGTGAACATTTTATTTATTTTATTTGTAGAGTTTCTCGTCTAAAAAAGTCTTGTTTGTGAAATCTGGACAATTTGATGGGTCATTTTGCTAAAGAAAAGTTACACTTTGGAGAAAAAAAACAAATTTACAAAAAAAATATGACAAGGAATGAAGTATCGTTGTGGATTCAGAGCTAAAGCTATCTTTTTATCCAGTTTATTTGAAAGGTATTGTTGATATCAATGAAACCTAGTACTTCAAGCCCACCATCAGCTCTTAGGTTTGATTTGACAGACGTCTGAAGATTGTGTTGTTTATTTCTCCATATAAACTCTAGGAAAGGGTTGTTAATATCCTTGCTGGTTTGATCAGTAACAGATAGGGATAAAGTTGGGTAGACAGACCCTCTGCTTTAGACAGTAAAACCCTTCCAATAACAGAGAGCTCACGTTAGAGCCATGTATTAAAGAGGGATTTAGTTTTCTTTCATCTCTGAAAGAAATTGAGATGTTGACCGACAATATGGCTTTTCGCCATGTGCACCCCACAATATTTCACAGTATCTTTCCCTGGAGTGGGACGTATGGAATATTCTCAACAGATTGGTTATTTGAGTTAGGTACGGAATATTCTCAACAGATTGGTCTTTTGAGTTACGTACGGAATATTCTCAACAGATTGGTCATTTGAGTTACGTACGGACAATATTTCTCAATTAAGTTTCAGACCAGAAGTAGAAGAGAATGATTTGATTATATTAAGTCCAATAGCAACTTGAGCCTTATCTTTTAGAAACAAAGCTGCTAATTGAGATATATTTTGACCTTTTTAACAAAATCAAAAAACGTGTACAACAATGTATAAGAAACTTATATTCTATTGTATTAAATGCTTTACGAAAGTAGAGGAATAAAATAAGCAACTAAACAGCTGATGGTTAAATTATAATATTATTCTGAGTCAATTAAATCAGCGTAATCAATTAAGTCTAAAACGAACCCAATGTCACAGCTGATGTGGCACCAGCCTAGGGTTCATTAACAAGGTGGTTAAGGACCATTTTAAGTCTATTAGCATATGCTAAAGTTGTCAATTTATAATCTGTTCTTTAATATAATTAGCCTCCAATGACCTTATTAAAAGGGGATCTTTATCGGGTGTCGGTATTAAGGAAGTACCCCCATGCTCCATGGGAGTAATCATCTCACCGTTAGCAAGGCATTCTTGGTTCATGTTGAATACTGGTCCCTCTAAATGTTCCCCAAAATGTAAAATAAAATTCCAAAGAAAGATCATCTGTTACCAGGTGCTTTTTCCTTCCTCATAGATTTTAAGAGCGTCTCTAATCTCTACTATAGAATAGAAAGACCCTCTGTTCCCAGGTGCTTTTTCCTTCCTCATAGATTTTAAGAGCGTCTCTAATCTCTACTATAGAATAGAAAGGCCATCTGTTCCCAGGTGCTTTGTCCTTCCTCATAGATTTTAAGAGCGTCTCTAATCTCTACTATAGAATAGAAAGGCCCTCTGTTCCCAGGTGCTTTGTCCTTCCTCATAGATTTTAAGAGCGTCTCTAATCTCTACTATAGAATAGAAAGGCCATCTGTTCCCAGGTGCTTTTTCCTTCCTCATAGATTTTAAGAGCGTCTCTAATCTCTACTATAGAATAGAAAGGCCATCTGTTCCCAGGTGCTTTTTCCTTCCTCATAGATTTTAAGAGCGTCTCTAATCTCTACTATAGAACACTCATCTTCACATATGGAATTGAACTAATTGGATCATGACCATGGATAAGTTTCATAAAATGTCCATACACACAGTTTACACAAGGTATTGTCAATATTTATTAAGGCAGAAAGAGATGTTCTCTTACAGTTCCTTTTTTTTTTTTGCAAGAGCAGAAGAATATCTTGTGTTTTTCTTACCCTCGTCGACTTGCTCCAGATGTATTAAATGACGCTTTAGCTAAATCACAATGTACATTTGATCTACACTGAAACAAATATATGAACGCAACATGTAAAGTGTTGGTCCCATGTTTCAGGAGCTGAAATAAAAGATCCCACTATTGTTCTATACGCACAAAAAGCTTATTTATCTCAAATGTTGTGCGTAAATTTGTTTCCATCCCTGTTAGTGAGCATTTCTCCTTGGTCAAGATAATCCATCCACCTGACATGTGTGGCATATCAAGAAACTGATTAAACTGCATGATCATTACACAGGTGCACCTTGTGCTGGGGGCAATAAATGGCCACTCTAAAATGTAGTTTTGTCAAACAACACAATGCCACAGATGTGTCAAGTTTTGAGGGAGAGTGCAATTGGCATGCTGACTGCAGGAATGTCCACTAGAGTTGTTGAAAGACAATTTCATGTACATTTTTCTACCGTAAGCTGCCTCCAACTTTGTTTTAGAGAATTTAGAGGTAAGTCCAACCTGCCTCACAACTGCTGACCACGTGTAACCACACCAACCCAGAACGACGGTGTGTTCCAATTCCCGCCAATATCCAGCTACTTCACACAGCCATTGAAGAGGAGTGGGACAACATTCCACAGCCATTGAAGAGGAGTGGGACAACATTCCACAGCCATTGAAGAGCAGTGGGGACAACATTCCACAGCCATTGAAGAGGACTGGGACAACATTCCACAGCCATTGAAGAGCAGTGGGGACAACATTCCACTGGCCGCAATCAACAGCCTGATAAACTCTATGTGAAGGAGATGTGTCGCGCTGCATGAGGCAAATGGTCACACCAGATACTGACTGGTTCTCTGATCCACACCCTTACTTTATTTTTTAAGGTATCTGAACAACAGATTCATATCTGTATTCCCAGTCATGTGAAGTCCATAGATTAGGACCTAATGAATTTATTTCAATTGACTGATTCCCTTATATGAACTGTAACTCAGTAAAATATTTGAAATTGTTGCATGTTGCGTTTATATTTTTGTTCAGTATAGTTTTATTTGAGGTTTATTCAAATCTGTTTCTTCCTGTGCTGAAAAGGTTTTCTACAAGAGCATTACATTTGTTCATAAAGCTAATCTTCTTTCAAACGCATTTGTTTCTTTATTTCCCTACTGCGTGTAATGGCAGTAAATGTTTCTTTATTTCCCTACTGCGTGTAATGGCAGTAAATGTTTCTTTATTTCCCTACTGCGTGTAATGGCAGTAAATGTTTCTTTATTTCCCTACTGCGTGTAATGGCAGTAAATGTTTCTTTATTTCCCTACTGCGTGTAATGGCAGTAAATGTTTCTTTATTTCCCTACTGCGTGTAATGGCAGTAAATGTTTCTTTATTTCCCTACTGCGTGTAATGGCAGTAAATGTTTCTTTATTTCCCTACTGCGTGTAATGGCAGTAAATGTTTCTTTATTTCCCTACTGCGTGTAATGGCAGTAAATGTTTCTTTATTTCCCTACTGCGTGTAATGGCAGTAAATGTTTCTTTATTTCCCTACTGCGTGTAATGGCAGTAAATGTTTCTTTATTTCCCTACTGCGTGTAATGGCAGTAAATGTTTCTTTATTTCCCTACTGCGTGTAATGGCAGTAAATGTTTCTTTATTTCCCTACTGCGTGTAATGGCGGTAAATGTTTCTTTATTTCCCTACTGCGTGTAATGGCAGTAAATGTTTCTTTATTTCCCTACTGCGTGTAATGGCAGTAAATGTTTCTTTATTTCCCTACTGCGTGTAATGGCAGTAAATGTTTCTTTATTTCCCTACTGCGTGTAATGGCAGTAAATGTTTCTTTATTTCCCTACTGCGTGTAATGGCAGTAAATGTGTCTTTATTTCCCTACTGCGTGTAATGGCAGTAAATGTTTCTTTATTTCCCTACTGCGTGTAATGGCAGTAAATCTTTCTTTATTTCCCTACTGCGTGTAATGGCAGTAAATGTTTCTTTATTTCCCTACTGCGTGTAATGGCAGTAAATGTTTCTTTATTTCCCTACTGCGTGTAATGGCAGTAAATGTTTCTTTATTTCCCTACTGCGTGTAATGGCAGTAAATGTTTCTTTATTTCCCTACTGCGTGTAATGGCAGTAAATGTGTCTTTATTTCCCTACTGCGTGTAATGGCAGTAAATGTTTCTTTTAAACATGTAAATATTTCCAAGTTACTTCCATCTTTCGATTCTAAATCGTTTGAATTAAACAAGTCCCTGATTAAATTCTTTACCCTCTTGTTTGAAAACTTTGTAATTTAGGAGTGAATTATTACGTTTCCAGTCTCTTGTTTGAAAACGTTGTAATTTAGGAGTGAATTATTACGTTTCCAGTCTCTTGTTTGAAAACTTTATAATTTAGGAGTGAATTATTACTTTTCCAGTCTCTTGTTTAAAAACTTTATAATTTAGGAGTGAATTACGTTTCCAGTCTCTTGTTTAAAAACGTAATTTAGGAGTGAATTATTACGTTTCCAGTCTCTTGTTTAAAAATGTAATTTAGGAGTGAATTGTTACGTTTCCAGTCTCTTGTTTAAAAACGTTTTAATTTAGGAGTGAATTATTACGTTTCCAGTCTCTTGTTTGAAAACTTTATAATTTAGGAGTGAATTATTACGTTTCCAGTCTCTTGTTTGAAAACTTTATAATTTAGGAGTGAATTATTACGTTTCCAGTCTCTTGTTTAAAAACGTTTTAATTTAGGAGTGAATTATTACGTTTCCAGTCTCTTGTTTGAAAACTTTATAATTTAGGAGTGAATTATTACGTTTCCAGTCTCTTGTTTAAAAACTTTATAATTTAGGAGTGAATTACGTTTCCAGTCTCTTGTTTGAAAACTTTGTAATTTAGGAGTGAATTATTACGTTTCCAGTCTCTTCGAAAGTCACTGGATTTTTCAGAACATCCGGACTTCAGTGAAAGGGGAGGCGTGTCTGTATGGTGGAGGGGAGGCGTGTCTGTATGGTGGAGGGGAGGCGTGTCTGTATGTTTAAGGGGATGGTTAAGGGGAGGCGTGTCTGTATGGTTGAGGGGAGGCGTGTCTGTATGGTTGAGGGGAGGCGTGTCTTTATGATTGACTTCTTGTTCATTCTGTAAAAGTGTGTCACGCCCTGACCATAGTAAGCTGTTTATTCTCTGTGTCGGTTGGGGCGTGATGGTGACTTGGGTGTGTCATCTAGGTGAAATGTATCTCTATGGTGGCCTGATATGGTTCCCAATCAGAGGCAGCTGTTTATCGTTGTCTCTGATTGGGGATCATATTTAGGTAGCCATTTCCCCCATTGTTATTCGTGGGATCTTGTCTACATTTAGTTGCCTGAGTGCACAACAGTAGCGGCACGTTTCGTTTGTGCTTGTTTGTTTTGGTTTGCTTAGTTTCGGTTTATTAAAATATGTGGAATTTTACTCACGCCGCGCCTTGGTCCGATCCTTACGACGATTCATTCTGGATCTGACCGTCATTCACCTAATAAACTAGATGCCATAAATTAGTATTAAATAAACAGCATGTATCGACCACAGTCAGTTTATATTAGAGAGACAACGTGTATCGACCACAGTCAGTTTATATTAGAGAGACAACGTGTATCGACCACAGTCAGTTTATATTAGCGAGACAACGTGTATCGACCACAGTCAGTTTATATTAGAGAGACAACGTATATTGACCACAGTCAGTTTATATTAGAGAGACAACGTGTATCGACCACAGTCAGTTTATATTAGAGAGACAACATGTATCGACTACAGTCAGTTTATATTAGAGAGACAACGTGTATCGACTACAGTCAGTTTATATTAGAGACAACATGTATCGACCACCGTAATCAATATGGGAAAAGACTAGAGTCTGAACAACTAGTACTGTTGATCTTTATGTTAAAAACACATAATATATTTGAATGGACATACCTCTCCCCCATCTTCATAACAACTTTGTCAATAGGACTTGACCTTGATAACTGCCTATCCAATGTTACTCCTAGGAGTTCAGTTTCTTCAATTTGTTCAATGGTCACACCCATTATGCACAACTTCCGTTGAGGTTTAGGTCTAAGAGAACGCTTGAAACCAAATACAATTATTTTGGTTTTTAGACCAGTTTATTGTTAATTCCCCATTCTGACACTGGCTGTAACTCCTTGCTAAGAGTCTCAGTGAGCTCTCCGGCTGTCGGTGCTGATGTGTAGAGTGTTTAATCAGCAGCGGACATAGTCATTTTAGCTTCTTGTAAGACAAGTGGCAAATCATTTGTAAAAACAGAGAAGAGTAATGGCCCAAAAACAAACTGCCCTGAGTGACACCTTACTGTACATATCTGAAGATAGAGAAGCTTCTACTGAAGAACACTCCCTGGGTTCGATTAGATAAAACACTAACCATGTGTGATCAATAACATCAAAGGCTGCAATTCTATCAGTACAGCTCCATCTATCATCTTAGTATCCATTTATTTTAATCGTCTGTCATCTGAGTCACTGCAGTTTAAGCTAACGCAATAGAAGTGATCAGTGCGAGGTTTTCATGGGTAATAAAATATCTAGATAATAATCTAATAAAATCAAATTCAAATCAAATGTATTTATATAGCCCTTCTAACATCAGCTGATATCTCAAAGTGCTGTACAGAAACCCAGCCTAAAAACCACAAACAGCAAGCAATGCAGGTGTTGAAGCACGGTGGCTAGGAAAAACTCCCTAGAAAGGCCAAAACCTAGGAAGAAACCTAGAGAGGAACCAGGCTATGTGGGGTGGCCAGTCCTCTTCTAGCTGTGCCGGGTGGAGATTATAACAGAACATGGCCAAGATGTTCAAATGTTCATAGATGACCAGCAGGGTCAAATAATAATAGTCAGGGTACAACAGGTCAGCACCTCAGGCGTAAATGTCAGTTGGCTTTTCATAGCCGATCATTGAGAGTATCTCTACTGATAGAGATACTCTGTTTTCTAAAAGATGGGATACAGCTGATATTACAATGCTGTTATCGCCTACAACTCTCATGGCCCTAGAGAAATGGGAGCCTTAACTCATCAACGACTTGGCGTGCGTCCAAAAATAGAACCCTATTCCGTATATAGTACACTACTGCTAGTGTAGTACTAGCTGTAAATGTTAATGACATAAAAAAAAACATGCATTGGGTATATTTGCGTCAGGTCGCTAACGAGCACTACAGGAACATTACAGTGTACGATTCACTCAGTGGTCAATAGTGTTATTACTGTGGGCTGTACTGTCCTCCATCTCCTGATGTTGGTCCATCTCCTGGTGTTGGTCCATCTCCTGGTCCATCTCCTGATGTTGGTCCATCTCCTGATGTTGGTCCATCTCCTGGTGTTGGTCCATCTCCTGATGTTGGTCCATCTCCTGGTGTTGGTCCATCTCCTGATGTTGGTCCATCTCCTGGTGTTGGTCCATCTCCTGATGTTGGTCCATCTCCTGGTGTTGGTCCATCTCCTGATGTTGGTCCATCTCCTGATGTTGGTCCATCTCCTGGTGTTGGTCCATCTCCTGGTCCATCTCCTGGTGTTGGTCCATCTCCTGATGTTGGTCCATCTCCTGATGTTGGTCCATCTCCTGGTGTTGGTCCATCTCCTGGTCCATCTCCTGATGTTGGTCCATCTCCTGGTGTTGGTCCATCTCCTGGTCCATCTCCTGATGTTGGTCCATCTCCTGATGTTGGTCCATCTCCTGGTCCATCTCCTGATGTTGGTCCATCTCCTGATGTTGGTCCATCTCCTAATGTTGGTCCATCTCCTGGTCCATCTCCTGATGTTGGTCCATCTCCTGGTCCATCTCCTGGTCCATCTCCTGATGTTGGTCCATCTCCTGATGTTGGTCCATCTCCTGATGTTGGTCCATCTCCTGATGTTGGTCCATCTCCTGGTGTTGGTCCATCTCCTGATGTTGTTCCATCTCCTGGTCCATCTCCTGATGTTGGTCCATCTCCTGGTGTTGGTCCATCTCCTGATGTTGGTCCATCTCCTGGTCCATCTCCTGGTCCATCTCCTGGTCCATCTCCTGATGTTGGTCCATCTCCTGGTCCATCTCCTGATGTTGGTCCATCTCCTGGTCCATCTCCTGATGTTGGTCCATCTCCTGGTCCATCTCCTGGTCCATCTCCTGATGTTGGTCCATCTCCTGATGTTGGTCCATCTCCTGATGTTGGTCCATCTCCTGGTCCATCTCCTGGTCCATCTCCTGATGTTGGTCCATCTCCTGGTCCATCTCCTGGTGTTGGTCCATCTCCTGGTCCATCTCCTGATGTTGGTCCATCTCCTGATGTTGGTCCATCTCCTGATGTTGGTCCATCTCCTAATGTTGGTCCATCTCCTGATGTTGGTCCATCTCCTGGTCCATCTCCTAATGTTGGTCCATCTCCTGGTCCATCTCCTGATGTTGGTCCATCTCCTGGTCCATCTCCTGATGTTGGTCCATCTCCTAATGTTGGTCCATCTCCTGATGTTGGTCCATCTCCTGGTCCATCTCCTAATGTTGGTCCATCTCCTGGTCCATCTCCTAATGTTGGTCCATCTCCTGGTCCATCTCCTGATGTTGGTCCATCTCCTGGTCCATCTCCTAATGTTGGTCCATCTCCTGATGTTGGTCCATCTCCTGGTCCATCTCCTAATGTTGGTCCATCTCCTGGTCCATCTCCTGATGTTGGTCCATCTCCTGGTCCATCTCCTAATGTTGGTCCATCTCCTGGTCCATCTCCTGATGTTGGTCCATCTCCTAATGTTGGTCCATCTCCTGATGTTGGTCCATCTCCTAATGTTGGTCCATCTCCTGATGTTGGTCCATCTCCTGATGTTGGTCCATCTCCTGATGTTGGTTCATCTCCTGATGTTGGTCCATCTCCTAATGTTGGTCCATCTCCTGATGTTGGTCCATCTCCTGATGTTGGTCCATCTCCTGGTCCATCTCCTGATGTTGGTCCATCTCCTGGTCCATCTCCTGGTCCATCTCCTGATGTTGGTCCATCTCCTGATGTTGGTCCATCTCCTGATGTTGGTCCATCTCCTGATGTTGGTCCATCTCCTGATGTTGGTCCATCTCCTGATGTTGGTCCATCTCCTGATGTTGGTCCATCTCCTGATGTTGGTCCATCTCCTGATGTTGGTCCATCTCCTGATGTTGGTCCATCTCCTGATGTTGGTCCATCTCCTAATGTTGGTCCATCTCCTGGTCCATCTCCTGATGTTGGTCCATCTCCTGGTCCATCTCCTGGTCCATCTCCTGATGTTGGTCCATCTCCTGATGTTGGTCCATCTCCTGATGTTGGTCCATCTCCTGATGTTGGTCCATCTCCTGGTGTTGGTCCATCTCCTGATGTTGTTCCATCTCCTGGTCCATCTCCTGATGTTGGTCCATCTCCTGGTGTTGGTCCATCTCCTGATGTTGGTCCATCTCCTGGTCCATCTCCTGGTCCATCTCCTGGTCCATCTCCTGATGTTGGTCCATCTCCTGGTCCATCTCCTGATGTTGGTCCATCTCCTGGTCCATCTCCTGATGTTGGTCCATCTCCTGGTCCATCTCCTGGTCCATCTCCTGATGTTGGTCCATCTCCTGATGTTGGTCCATCTCCTGATGTTGGTCCATCTCCTGGTCCATCTCCTGGTCCATCTCCTGATGTTGGTCCATCTCCTGGTCCATCTCCTGGTGTTGGTCCATCTCCTGGTCCATCTCCTGATGTTGGTCCATCTCCTGATGTTGGTCCATCTCCTGATGTTGGTCCATCTCCTAATGTTGGTCCATCTCCTGATGTTGGTCCATCTCCTGGTCCATCTCCTAATGTTGGTCCATCTCCTGGTCCATCTCCTGATGTTGGTCCATCTCCTGGTCCATCTCCTGATGTTGGTCCATCTCCTAATGTTGGTCCATCTCCTGATGTTGGTCCATCTCCTGGTCCATCTCCTAATGTTGGTCCATCTCCTGGTCCATCTCCTAATGTTGGTCCATCTCCTGGTCCATCTCCTGATGTTGGTCCATCTCCTGGTCCATCTCCTAATGTTGGTCCATCTCCTGATGTTGGTCCATCTCCTGGTCCATCTCCTAATGTTGGTCCATCTCCTGGTCCATCTCCTGATGTTGGTCCATCTCCTGGTCCATCTCCTAATGTTGGTCCATCTCCTGGTCCATCTCCTGATGTTGGTCCATCTCCTAATGTTGGTCCATCTCCTGATGTTGGTCCATCTCCTAATGTTGGTCCATCTCCTGATGTTGGTCCATCTCCTGATGTTGGTCCATCTCCTGATGTTGGTTCATCTCCTGATGTTGGTCCATCTCCTAATGTTGGTCCATCTCCTGATGTTGGTCCATCTCCTGATGTTGGTCCATCTCCTGGTCCATCTCCTGATGTTGGTCCATCTCCTGGTCCATCTCCTGGTCCATCTCCTGATGTTGGTCCATCTCCTGATGTTGGTCCATCTCCTGATGTTGGTCCATCTCCTGATGTTGGTCCATCTCCTGATGTTGGTCCATCTCCTGATGTTGGTCCATCTCCTGATGTTGGTCCATCTCCTGATGTTGGTCCATCTCCTGATGTTGGTCCATCTCCTGATGTTGGTCCATCTCCTGATGTTGGTCCATCTCCTGGTGTTGGTCCATCTCCTAATGTATAGGAACAGCCATGAACACGTGTCTGTTCTTACTGTCACCCACTTTACTGATAGCAGCTTTATGGAGGAAAGTTTGACTGACGATAACTGTGAGTATAACTGTCCTACCTAGCTACCTTGAGAGGTCACTCTGGGCAAGACGTAAATGTAAAGATGTAGACATTCAAATTGTTATGGTATAACCATTTCACAAATAGTTCTTGACCATTCTCAGTTATTTGCTAGAATACATATGAAGTCCTACAAAAAAAACAAAAAAATCTAAAAAATAACAGTCTGTGAATATATGCGACCGACCGTCATGAGCATTTCAAATACCAGTATGTACCATGTTGGATTTGGCCACTCTGTCATGAGCATTTCAAATACCAGTATGTACCATGTTGGATTTGGCCACTCTGTCATGAGCATTTCAAATACCAGTATGTACCATGTTGGATTTGGCCACTCCGTTCTCCACCGTTTGCGGGCCTCCATCTCTACTACCATTTTGACACAGGTTGTTAAAATTGGTTGTAAAACAAGTTCAATAATGTTGTCAAGGTTAGAAACTGTTAAGGTGAAGTAGTATTATAGGGTGTTGGTCGGAGGGGTGAAGTGCTCTTATCCTCAGGCATCTCAGATCATTATTACAGTTTTAAAAGCTTTACTGTTATTGCCCTGTGCATTACCCTGTGTGAGTACTTCCTACGATGACCAAGAAGCTTCAATAATGTATGTCTTTATGTCTTCACCCAATGGCCATATATTGGCCCATACAGCTGCCCAGTCCCATACAGATGCCCAGTCCCGTACAGCTGCCCAGTCCCATTCAGCTGCCCAGTCCCATTCAGCTGCCCAGTCCCATTCAGCTGCCCAGTCCCATACAGCTGCCCAGTCCCATTCAGCTGCCCAGTCCCATTCAGCTGCCCAGTCCCATTCAACTGCCCAGTCCCATTCAGCTGCCCAGTCCCATTCAGCTGCCCAGTCCCATTCAGCTGCCCAGTCCCATTCAGCTGCCCAGTCCCATACAGATGCCCAGTCCCATACAGCTGCCCAGTCCCATACAGCTGCCCAGTCCCATTACAGCTGCCCAGTCCCATTCAGCTGCCCAGTCCCATACAGCTGCCCAGTCCCATTACAGCTGCCCAGTCCCATACAGATGCCCAGTCCCATACAGATGCTCAGTCCCATACAGATGCCCAGTCCCATACAGATGCCCAGTTCCATACAGATGCCCAGTTCCATACAGATGCCCAGTCCCATACAGATGCCCAGTCCCATACAGCTGCCCAGTCCGATACAGCTGCCCAGTCCCATACAGCTGCCCAGTCCCATACAGCTGCCCAGTCCCATTCAGCTGCCCAGTCCCATTCAGATGCCCAGTCCCGTACAGATGCCCAGTCCCGTACAGCTGCCCAGTCCCGTACAGCTGCCCAGTCCCATACAGCTGCCCAGTCCCATTCAGCTGCCCAGTCCCATTCAGCTGCCCAGTCCCATTCAGCTGCCCAGTCCCATTCAGCTGCCCAGTCCCATACAGCTGCCCAGTCCCATTCAGCTGCCCAGTCCCATTCAGCTGCCCAGTCCCATTCAGCTGCCCAGTCCCATTCAGCTGCCCAGTCCCATACAGATGCCCAGTCCCATACAGCTGCCCAGTCCCATTACAGATGCCCAGTCCCATTACAGATGTCGGGTCTTAACTTGATCACCCTTTTGTTGCGGGGCCTGTATACTTATTTTATTTTCAAATTATTTTCCAACATAATTAGCAAATAAATTCATTAAAAATCCTTGAATGTGATTTTCTGGATTTTCTTTCTCATTTTGTCTGTCATAGTTGAAGTGTACCTATGATGAAAATTACAGGCCTCTCTCATCTTTTTAAGTGGGAGAACTTGCACAATTGGTGGCTGACTAAATACTTTTTTGCCCCACTGTATATATATTCTCATATGTGTGTTCTGTTGTAGCCTACAAGGATTTATTTGATAAATGATATTCCAATATGGTTATATTTGTTGTACTGCTACGCTATGTGTTCCGGGACTTGATAAATGATATTCCGATATGGTTATATTTGTTGTACTGCTACGCTATGTGTTCCGGGACTTGATAAATGATATTCCGATATGGTTATATTTGTTGTACTGCTACGCTATGTGTTCCGGGACTTCCCGATTTTCAAATGAAGTACTGCCTGTGTTGGGGAGGGTTTTGATTCTGGCCCGCGTCCTTCTGGCTCAAATAACTCAATCCCCTTCCCCCCGATTGATTTGATTTGATTAGACATTTCAAATATGGACAGCTCAGGGTTATTTTTACCCCTGATCTTGATTTGAAATGACCATACCAGACACTTTTGGGTACGATGAAAAGGAAAAACAATAAAATAATAACAGTCTACACCAACATCAGTTTGCTTTCATACAAAGTGTTGGGTAAATTGCCACAGTAGATTGGCAGTGGTAAACTATAAAATACTTTATTTTTATTGTACAGAATGCTTGTGAAATAGACAAATAACCTTTAGTCTGTTCCACAAGGCCTAAGATGTTCCGATTACAGTACCAACCAGAGGGCGAACATATCTTAAAATACTTTGGTTGCAAGCATGATTAATAGCTGATTTGTGCTTGATTCGGCAGTGCTGTCTGGAGGCTCCATATAGAGGTGGGACATCATGCTGTCTGGAGGCTCCATATAGAGGGTGAGACATCATGCTGTCTGGAGGCTCCATATAGAGGGTGGGACATCATGCTGTCTGGAGGCTCCATATAGAGGGTGGGACTCCATATAGAGGGTGGGACATCATGCTGTCTGGAGGCTCCATATAGAGGGTGGGACATCATGCTGTCTGGAGGCTCCATATAGAGGGTGGGACATCATGCTGTCTGGAGGCTCTGTTAGAGCCGATTTGGACATATTTGTATAAAAGACCGAACATATGGAGCTCCATGTATATTTGTATAAATATATTAAATATGAATGTAAATGATGAAATATTAGGTACGTACCTTTATGATTTATATTTACCCGATTGAGATATATTAATTTGTTGTTAGTGTAACTCGGACATTTGGCCCCCCCTCTTGCCTGTTCATTGTATTGTGGTAAGTGTGTTAGGATAAAGGCAGGAAGTTGGGCCTTCGGGAGAGGGAGTCCTTGCTAGATGCGGGAGCGGTATAGTTTTTTGACCATACATACATACAGACATACAGGTCATAATATGTATTTTCCATATCAAGTATTTTGTGCTTTAAGTTGATTGGAGACTCATTTATTTGTTAGATATAAGAAGAATAAACATTTTTGTTGCACCATATCCCTGGATGTCATGGAATGTTTGGCCGTTTGGAAACCTTGAGTGTGGACTGTATGCGTACCAAACAACCCCGCTTCAGGCTTGGGCAGTGGCTATGGTAAAGACGAAAGGAAGCCACTACAGGCTCCATATAGAGGGTGGGACATCATGCTGTCTGGAGGCTCCATATAGAGAGTTAGACATCATGCTGTCTGGAGGCTCCATATAGAGGGTGAGACATCATGCTGTCTGGAGGCTCCATATAGAGGGTGGGACATCATGCTGTCTGGAGGCTCCATATAGAGGGTGGGACATCATGCTGTCTGGAGGCTCCATATAGAGGGTGGGACATCATGCTGTCTGGAGGCTCCATATAGAGAGTTAGACATCATGCTGTCTGGAGGCTCCATATAGAGGGTGAGACATCATGCTGTCTGGAGGCTCCATATAGAGGTTGGGACATCATGCTGTCTGGAGGCTCCATATAGAGGGTGGGACATCATGCTGTCTGGAGGCTCCATATAGAGGGTGGGACATCATGCTGTCTGGAGGCTCCATATAGAGGGTGAGACATCATGCTGTCTGGAGGCTCCATATAGAGGGTGAGACATCATGCTGTCTGGAGGCTCCATATAGAGGGTGAGACATCATGCTGTCTGGAGGCTCCATATAGAGGGTGGGACATCATGCTGTCTGGAGGCTCCATATAGAGGGTGGGACATCATGCTGTCTGGAGGCTCCATATAGAGGGTGGGACATCATGCTGTCTGGAGGCTCCATATAGAGGGTGGGACATCATGCTGTCTGGAGGCTCCATATAGAGGGTGGGACATCATGCTGTCTGGAGGCTCCATATAGAGGGTGAGACATCATGCTGTCTGGAGGCTCCATATAGAGAGTGGGACATCATGCTGTCTGGAGGCTCCATATAGATGTTGGGACATCATGCTGTCTGGAGGCTCCATATAGAGAGTGGGACATCATGCTGTCTGGAGGCTCCATATAGAGAGTTAGACTTAAGGAATTAGGAATTAACCCTGTAACCATGTGGAATTAACCCTGTAACCATGTGGAATTAACCCTGTAACCATGTGGAATTAACCCTGTAACCATGTGGAATTAACCCTGTAACCATGTGGAATTAACCCTGTAACCGCGTGGAATTAACCCTGTAACCGCGTGGAATTAACCCTGTAACCGCGTGGAATTAACCCTGTAACCGCGTGGAATTAACCCTGTAACCGCGTGGAATTAACCCTGTAACCGCGTGGAATTAACCCTGTAACCGCGTGGAATTAACCCTGTAACCGCGTGGAATTAACCCTGTAACCGCGTGGAATTAACCCTGTAACCGCGTGGAATTAACCCTGTAACCGCGTGGAATTAACCCTGTAACCGCGTGGAATTAACCCTGTAACCGCGTGGAATTAACCCTGTAACCGCGTGGAATTAACCCTGTAACCGCGTGGAATTAACCCTGTAACCGCGTGGAATTAACCCTGTAACCCCGTGGAATTAACCCTGTAACCGCGTGGAATTAACCCTGTAACCGCGTGGAATTAACCCTGTAACCGCGTGGAATTAACCCTGTAACCGCGTGGAATTAACCCTGTAACCGCGTGGAATTAACCCTGTAACCGCGTGGAATTAACCCTGTAACCGCGTGGAATTAACCCTGTAACCGCGTGGAATTAACCCTGTAACCGCGTGGAATTAACCCTGTAACCGCGTGGAATTAACCCTGTAACCGCGTGGAATTAACCCTGTAACCACGTGTTTGCCGGGGTCAGTGGCTGTAACCGCTGGCCCACTAAGGGCACTGAGGAACCCAATAATTTATTCGCTCTATTGCCTTCAACACAAAATACAGAATTCCCGGGAGATGTGCTGTAGCCTGCACCTAGTCTTCAAACACCGCTTCCTGCTGCCCCCGAGCGGCCATTCTAAATATGCCTTCAGATACTCAAATCCTCTGGCTGCAGGATTATTTTCCTCCTGCGTCGAAAGAGGTTCAAATTAAGATCAGACATCTGTAGGCACAGCTGGTTAAGGGGATGCGTGTCTGTATAGTTAAGGGGAGGCGTGTCTGTATAGTTAAGGGGAGGCGTGTCTGTATAGTTAAGGGGAGGCGTGTCTGTATGGTTAAGGGGAGGCGTGTCTGTATGGTGGAGGGGAGGCGTGTCTGTATGGTGGAGGGGAGGCGTGTCTGTATGGTGGAGGGGAGGCGTGTCTGTATGGTTAAGGGGAGGCGTGTCTGTATGGTGGAGGGGAGGCGTGTCTGTATGGTGGAGGGAGGCGTGTCTGTATGGTGGAGGGGAGGCGTGTCTGTATGGTGGAGGGGAGGCGTGTCTGTATGGTGGAGGGGAGGCGT
This sequence comes from Oncorhynchus gorbuscha, assembly GCF_021184085.1. Taxonomy (NCBI): domain Eukaryota; kingdom Metazoa; phylum Chordata; class Actinopteri; order Salmoniformes; family Salmonidae; genus Oncorhynchus; species Oncorhynchus gorbuscha. Next base: position 76,563,437 of record NC_060180.1, on the reverse strand, counting down.
GTCTGTATGGTGGAGGGGAGGCGTGTCTGTATGGTGGAGGGGAGGCGTGTCTGTATGGTGGAGGGGAGCGTGTCTGTATGGTGGAGGGGAGGCGTGTCTGTATGGTGGAGGGGAGGCGTGTCTGTATGGTGGAGGGAGGCGTGTCTGTATGGTGGAGGGAGGCGTGTCTGTATGGTGGAGGGGAGGCGTGTCTGTATGGTGGAGGGAGGCGTGTCTGTATGGTGGAGGGGAGGCGTGTCTGTATGGTGGAGTGGAGGCGTGTCTGTATGGTGGAGGGAGGCGTGTCTGTATGGTGGAGGGAGGCGTGTCTGTATGGTGGAGTGGAGGCGTGTCTGTATGGTGGAGGGGAGGCGTGTCTGTATGGTGGAGGGGAGGCGTGTCTGTATGGTTAAGGGGAGGCGTGTCTGTATGGTGGAGGGGAGGCGTGTCTGTATGGTGGAGGGGAGGCGTGTCTGTATGGTGGAGGGGAGGCGTGTCTGTATGGTGGAGGGGAGGCGTGTCTGTATGTTTAAGGGGATGGTTAAGGGGAGGCGTGTCTATGGTTAAGGGGAGGCGTGTCTCTATGGTTGAGGGGAGGCGTGTCTGTATGGTTGAGGGGAGGCGTGTCTGTATGGTTGAGGGAGGCGTGTCTGTATGGTTGAGGGGAGGCGTGTCTGTATGGTTGAGGGGAGGCGTGTCTGTATGGTTGAGGGGAGGCGTGTCTGTATGGTTGAGGGGAGGCGTGTCTGTATGGTTGAGGGGAGGCGTGTCTGTATGGTTGAGGGGAGGCGTGTCTGTATGGTTGAGGGGAGGCGTGTCTGTATGGTTGAGGGGAGGCGTGTCTGTATGGTTGAGGGGAGGCGTGTCTGTATGGTTGAGGGGAGGCGTGTCTGTATGGTTGAGGGAGGCGTGTCTGTATGGTTGAGGGAGCGTGTCTGTATGGTTAAGGGGAGGCGTGTCTGTATGGTTAAGGGGAGGCGTGTCTGTATGGTTGAGGGGATGGTTAAGGGGAGGCGTGTCTGTATGGTTAAGGGGAGGCGTGTCTGTATGGTTAAGGGGAGGCGTGTCTGTATGGTTAAGGGGAGGCGTGTCTGTATGGTTAAGGGGAGCGTGTCTGTATGGTTAAGGGGAGCGTGTCTGTATGGTTAAGGGGAGGCGTGTCTGTATGGTTAAGGGAGGCGTGTCTGTATGGTTAAGGGGAGGCGTGTCTGTATGGTTAAGGGAAGACGTGTCTGTATGGTTAAGGGGAGGCGTGTCTGTATGGTTAAGGGGAGGCGTGTCTGTATGGTTAAGGGGAGGCGTGTCTGTATGGTTAAGGGGAGGCGTGTCTGTATGGTTAAGGGGAGGCGTGTCTGTATGGTTAAGGGGAGGCGTGTCTGTATGGTTAAGGGGAGGCGTGTCTGTATGGTTAAGGGGAGGCGTGTCTGTATGGTTGAGGGGAGGCGTGTCTGTATGGTTGAGGGGAGGCGTGTCTGTATGGTTGAGGGGAGGCGTGTCTGTATGGTTGAGGGGAGGCGTGTCTGTATGGTTGAGGGAGGCGTGTCTGTATGGTTGAGGGGAGGCGTGTCTGTATGGTTGAGGGAGGCGTGTCTGTATGGTTGAGGGAGGCGTGTCTGTATGGTTAAGGGGAGGCGTGTCTGTATGGTTGAGGGGGGCGTGTCTGTATGGTTGAGGGGAGGCGTGTCTGTATGGTTGAGGGGAGGCGTGTCTGTATGGTTGAGGGGAGGCGTGTCTGTATGGTTGAGGGGAGGCGTGTCTGTATGGTTAAGGGGAGGCGTGTCTGTATGGGCCAACCCAGCAGAGTCCTATCATGGTACTGGACAGATACGGCTCATGTTGCTATAGGATGTTGTTGACTTGGCGCCCCTGGGGGGGTAGTAGGAGAGATGCTTCCTGAAAACACTTTGAGATTATGTAAACAAAACAAACCAATGCATATCCTGGGTGGCAGAGTAACAGTATTTAACGGAAACATTGAATGGACCTTGATTTATAAGTAGTTTAATGCTATGATACTAAAGTACATCTACTAAACAACAAGAAACTGTGCATCCTCAGTCGGTCCATTTTTACATTCTTTGATTTCCAGGTTAAGAACAGCTGTAATATGTCTCCAATGTCTTGTTGTGTGATAATGACGAGTCTCAAAATCAGATTTAGTTTTTTTTATTACAGTATATTGATCCTATAGGACTTTTTCAGTGTTTAAAAAACATTTACGTGATGGTTGACGTTTCAGTTGTTCTGTTACCACTGCGATACAGATGTGTTTTCAGCCTCCGAACACAGAGGAGGACCACCCAAGAACCCACTTAAACAGGCAGTAGTAGACTACACACACACACACACACACACACACACACACACACACACACACACACCACACACCACACACACCACACACACACACACACACACACACACACACACACACACACACACACACACACCACACACACACACACACACACAACACACACACACACACACACACACACCATCAGGAGTAGGCTACAGAGCCACTTTAATAGACAAAGTGCATCCTCGTGGATATTGAACAACGAACGGTGTGGATTTCACACTGAATCACTGTCTACAGGAATGTGATGGGGTGATTGTAGTCCCTTTGGAAATTACTCTCACGTTGTTGATATTATGTTGTTTCTGTATATGATGTTGTTTCTGTATATTATTGTGTATATTATGTTGTTTCTGTATATTATGTTGTTTCTGTATATTATGTTGTTTCTGTATATTATGTTGTTTCTGTATATTATGTTGTTTCTGTATATTATGTTGTTTCTGTATATTATGTATTATGTTGTGTGTTGTTTCTGTATATTATGTTGTTTCTGTATATTATGTTGTTTCTGTATATTATGTTGTTTCTGTATATTATGTTGTTTCTGTATATTATGTTGTTTCTGTATATTATGTTGTTTCTGTATATTATGTTGTTTCTGTATATTATGTTGTTTCTGTATATTATGTTGTTTCTGTATATTATGTTGTTTCTGTATATTATGTTGTTTCTATTATGTTGTTTCTGTATATTATGTTGTTTCTGTATATTATGTTGTTTCTGTATATTATGTTTCTGTATATTATGTTGTTTCTGTATATTATGTTGTTTCTATATATTATGTTGTTTTTCTGTATATTATGTTGTTTCTGTATATTATGTTGTTTCTGTATATTATGTTGTTTCTGTATATTATGTTTTCTGTATATTATGTTTTTCTGTATATTATGTTGTTTCTGTATATTATGTTGTTTCTGTATATTATGTTGTTTCTGTATATTATTTCTGTATATTATGTTGTTTCTGTATATTATGTTATATTATGTTTTTCTGTATATTATGTTGTTTCTGTATATTATGTTGTTTCTGTATATTATGTTGTTTCTGTATATTATGTTGTTTCTGTATATTATTTGTTTCTGTATATTATGTTGTTTCTGTATATTATGTTGTTTCTGTATATTATGTTGTTTATGTTGTTTCTGTATATTATATTATTTGTTTCTGTATATTATGTTGTTTCTGTATATTATTGTGTATATTATGTTGTTTCTGTATATTATGTTGTTTTTCTGTATATTATGTTGTTTCTGTATATTATATTATGTTGTTTCTGTATATTATGTTGTTTCTGTATATTATTGTTGTTGTTTCTGTATATTATTGTTGTTGTTTCTGTATATTATTTGTTTCTATTATGTTGTTTCTGTATATTATGTTGTTTCTGTATATTATGTTGTTTCTGTATATTATGTTGTTTCTGTATATTATTGTGTATATTATGTTTTTCTGTATATTGTTTCTGTTATTATTGTATATTATGTTGTTTCTGTATATTATGTTGTTTCTGTATATTATTTGTTTCTGTATATTATGTTGTTTCTGTATATTTGTTTCTGTATATTATGTTGTTTCTGTATATTATGTTGTTTCTGTATATTATGTTGTTTCTGTATATTATTGTTGTTTCTGTATATATGTTGTTTCTGTATATTATGTTGTTTATGTATATTATGTTGTTGTTTCTGTATATTATGTTGTTTTTCTGTATATTATGTTGTTTCTGTATTATGTTGTTTCTGTATATTATGTTGTTTCTGTATATTATGTTGTTTCTGTATATTATGTTGTTTCTGTATATTATGTTGTTTTTCTGTATATTATGTTGTTTCTGTATATTATTGTTGTTGTTTCTGTATATTATGTTGTTTCTGTATATTATGTTGTTATTATGTTTTTCTGTATATTATGTTGTTTCTGTATATTATGTTGTTTTTCTGTATATTATGTTGTTTCTGTATATTATTGTTATATTATGTTGTTTCTGTATTATGTTGTTTCTGTATATTGTTGTTTCTGTTTTATTGTGTATATTATGTTGTTTCTGTATATTATGTTGTGTATATTATGTATTTATGTTGTTTCTGTATATTATGTTGTTTCTGTATATATTATTGTGTATATTATGTTGTTTCTGTATATTATTGTGTATATTATGTTGTTTTATTGTATATTATGTTGTTTCTGTATATTATGTTGTTTCTGTATATTATTATGTTGTTTCTGTATATTATGTTGTTTCTGTATATTATTTCTGTATATTATGTTGTTTCTGTATATTATGTTGTTTCTGTTGTTTCTGTATATTATGTTGTTTCTGTATATTGTTGTTTCTGTATATTATTGTGTATATTATGTTGTTTCTGTATATTATGTTGTTTCTGTATATTATGTGTATATTATATTATTGTTTCTGTATATTATGTTGTTTCTGTATTATGTTGTTTCTGTATATTATTGTTTCTGTATATTATGTTGTTTCTGTATATTATGTTGTTTCTGTATATTATTATGTGTATATTATGTTGTTTCTGTATATTATGTTGTTTCTGTATATTATTTCTGTATATTATGTTGTTTCTGTATATTATGTTGTTTCTGTATATTATGTTGTTTCTGTATATTATTGTGTATTTATGTTGTTTCTGTATATTATGTTGTTTCTGTATATTATGTTGTTTCTGTATATTATTGTTGTTTGTTTCTGTATATTATATTATGTTGTTTCTGTATATTATGTTGTTTCTGTATATTATTTGTTTCTGTATATTATGTTTTCTGTTTGTTGTTTCTGTATATTATGTTGTTTCTGTTATTATGTTGTTTCTGTATATTATTGTGTATATTATGTTGTTTCTGTATATTATGTTGTTTCTGTATATATGTTGTTTCTGTATATTATGTTGTTTCTGTATATTATGTTGTTTCTGTATATTATTATTTCTGTATATTATGTTGTTTCTGTATATTATGTTGTTTCTGTATATTATGTTGTTTCTGTATATTGTTTCTGTATATTATTGTGTATATTGTATATGATGTTGTTTCTGTATATTATGTTGTTTCTGTATATTATGTTGTTTCTGTATATTATGTTGTTTCTGTATATTATTGTTATATTATGTTGTTTCTGTATATTATGTTGTTTCTGTATATTGTTGTTTCTGTATATTATTTGTTTCTGTATATTATGTTGTTTCTGTATATTATGTTGTTTCTGTATATTATGTTGTTTCTGTATATTATGTTGTTTCTGTATATTATTTGTTTCTGTATTATGTTGTTTCTGTATATTATGTTGTTTTTCTGTATATTATGTTGTTTCTGTATATTATGTTGTTTCTGTATATTATGTTGTTTCTGTATATTATGTTGTTTCTGTATATTATTGTTGTTTCTGTATATTATGTTGTTTCTGTATATTATGTTGTTTCTGTATATTATGTTGTTTCTGTATATTATGTTGTTTCTGTATATTATTGTGTATATTATGTTGTTTCTGTATATTATGTTGTTTCTGTATATTATGTTGTTTCTGTATATTATGTTGTTTCTGTATATTATGTTGTTTCTGTATATTATGTTGTTTCTGTATATTATGTTGTTTCTGTATATTATGTTTCTGTATATTATGTTGTTTCTGTATATTATGTTGTTTCTGTATATTATGTTGTTTCTGTATATTATGTTGTTTCTGTATATTATTTGTTTCTGTATATTATGTTGTTTCTGTATATTATGTTGTTTATTATGTTGTTTCTGTATATTATGTTGTTTCTGTATATTATGTTGTTTCTGTATATTATGTTGTTTCTGTATATTATTTGTTTCTGTATATTATGTTGTTTCTGTATATTATTGTTATATTATGTTGTTTCTGTATATTATGTTGTTTCTGTATATTATGTTGTTTTTCTGTATATTATTTGTTTCTGTATATTATGTTGTTTCTGTATATTATGTTGTTTCTGTATATTATGTTGTTTCTGTATATTATGTTGTTTCTGTTATTATCTGTATATTATGTTGTTTCTGTATATTATGTTGTTTCTGTATATTATGTTGTTTCTGTTGTTGTTTCTGTATATTATGTTGTTTTATGTTGTTTCTGTATATTATGTTGTTTCTGTATATTATGTTGTTTCTGTATATTATTGTTGTTTTTCTGTATATTATGTTGTTTCTGTATATTATGTTGTTTCTGTATATTATGTGTGTTTTTCTGTATATTATGTTGTTTCTGTATATTATGTTGTTTCTGTATATTATTTGTTTCTGTATATTATGTTGTTTCTGTATATTATGTTGTTTCTGTATATTATTGTGTATATTATGTTGTTTCTGTATATTGTGTATATTATGTTGTTTCTGTATATTATGTTGTTTCTGTATATTATGTTGTTTCTGTATATTATGTTGTTTCTGTATATTATTGTGTATATTATGTTGTTTCTGTATATTATGTTGTTTCTGTATATTATGTTGTTTCTGTATATTATGTTGTTTCTGTATATTATTGTGTATATTATGTTGTTTCTGTATATTATTTGTTTCTGTATATTATTGTGTATATTATGTTGTTTCTGTATATTATTGTTTCTGTATATTATGTTGTTTCTGTATATTATGTTGTTTCTGTATATTATGTTGTTTCTGTATATTATGTTGTTTCTGTATATTATGTTGTTTCTGTATATTATTGTGTATATTATGTTGTTTCTGTATATTATGTTGTTTCTGTATATGATGTTGTTTCTGTATATTATGTTGTTTCTGTATATTATGTTGTTTCTGTATATTATGTTGTTTCTGTATATTATGTTGTTTCTGTATATTATGTTGTTTTTCTGTATATTATGTTGTTTCTGTATATTATTGATATTATTTGTTTCTGTATATTATGTTGTTTCTGTATATTATTTGTTTCTGTATTATGTTGTTTCTGTATATTATGTTGTTTCTGTATATTATGTTGTTTTTCTGTATATTATGTTTTCTGTATTATGTTTTTCTGTATATTATGTTGTTTCTGTATATTATTTGTTTCTGTATATTATGTTGTTTCTGTATATTATGTTGTTTCTGTATATTATGTTGTTTCTGTATATTATGTTGTTTCTGTATATTATGTTGTTTCTGTATATTATGTTGTTTCTGTATATTATGTTGTTTCTGTATATTATGTTGTTTCTGTATATTATGTTGTTTCTGTATATTATGTTGTTTCTGTATATTATGTTGTTTCTGTATATTATTGTGTATATTATGTTGTTTCTGTATATTATGTTTTCTATATTTCTGTTGTTTCTGTATATTATTGTGTATATTATGTTGTTTCTGTATATTATTGTGTATATTATGTTGTTTCTGTATATTATTGTATATTATGTTGTTTCTGTATATTATGTTGTTTCTGTATATTATGTTGTTTCTGTATATTATTGTGTATATTATGTTGTTTCTGTATATTATTGTTTCTGTATATTATGTTGTTTCTGTATATTATTGTGTATATTATGTTGTTTCTGTATATTATTGTGTATATTATGTTGTTTCTGTATATTATGTTGTTTCTGTATATTATGTTGTTTCTGTATATTATGTTGTTTCTGTATATTATTGTGTATATTATGTTGTTTCTGTATATTATGTTGTTTCTGTATATTATTGTGTATATTATGTTGTTTCTGTATATTATGTTGTTTCTGTATATTATGTTGTTTCTGTATATATTATGTTGTTTCTGTATATTATGTTGTGTATATTATATTATTTCTGTATATTATGTTGTTTCTGTATATTATGTTGTTTCTGTATATTATGTTGTTTCTGTATATTATGTTGTTGTTTCTGTATATTATGTTGTTTCTGTATATTATGTTGTTTCTGTATATTATGTTGTTGTTTCTGTATATTATATTATTTGTTTCTGTATATTATGTTGTTTCTGTATATTATGTTGTTTCTGTATATTATGTTGTTTCTGTATATTATGTTGTTTCTGTATATTATGTTGTTTCTGTATATTATTGTGTTTCTGTATATTATGTTGTTTCTGTATATTATGTTGTTTCTGTATATTATGTTGTTTCTGTATATTATGTTGTTTCTGTATATTATTGTGTATATTATGTTGTTTCTGTATATGATGTTGTTTCTGTATATTATGTTGTTTCTGTATATTATGTTGTTTCTGTATATTATTGTTTCTGTATATTATGTTGTTTCTGTATATTATGTTGTTTCTGTATATTATGTTGTTTCTGTATATTATGTTGTTTCTGTATATTATTTGTTTCTGTATATTATGTTGTTTCTGTATATTATGTTGTTTCTGTATATTATGTTGTTTCTGTATATTATTGTTGTTTATGTATATTATGTTGTTTCTGTATATTATGTTGTTTCTGTATATTATTGTGTATATTATGTTGTTTCTGTATATTATGTTGTTTCTGTATATTATGTTGTTTCTGTATATTATGTTGTTTCTGTATATTATGTTGTTTCTGTATATTATGTTGTTTCTGTATATTATGTTGTTTCTGTATATTATGTTGTTTCTGTATATTATTGTGTATATTATGTTGTTTCTGTATATTATTTGTTTCTGTATATTATTGTTATATTATGTTTTTCTGTATATTGTGTATATTATGTTGTTTCTGTATATTATGTTGTTTCTGTATATTATGTTGTTTCTGTATATTATGTTGTTTCTGTATATGATGTTGTTTCTGTATATTATGTTGTTTCTGTATATTATGTTGTTTCTGTATATTATGTTGTTTCTGTATATTATGTTGTTTCTGTATATGATGTTGTTTCTGTATATTATGTTGTTTCTGTATATTATGTTGTTTCTGTATATTATGTTGTTTCTGTATATTATGTTGTTTCTGTATATTATGTTGTTTCTGTATATTATGTTGTTTCTGTATATTATGTTGTTTCTGTATATTATGTTGTTTCTATTATTGTATATTATGTTGTTTCTGTATATTATGTTGTTTCTGTATATTATTTGTTTCTGTATATTATGTTGTTTCTGTATATTATGTTGTTTCTGTATATTATGTTGTTTCTGTATATTATGTTGTTTCTGTATATTATGTTGTTTCTGTATATTATTTTGTTTGTATATTATGTTGTTTCTGTATATTATGTTATATTATGTTTCTTTATTGTGTATATTATGTTGTTTCTGTATATTATGTTGTTTCTGTATATTATGTTGTTTCTGTATATTATGTTGTTTCTTATATATTATTGTTGTTGTTTCTGTATATTATGTTGTTTCTGTATATTATTGTGTATATTGTTGTTTCTGTATATTATGTTGTTTCTGTATATGATGTTGTTTCTGTATATTATGTTGTTTCTGTATATTATTTGTTTCTGTATATTATGTTGTTTCTGTATATTATGTTGTTTCTGTATATTATTTGTTTCTGTATATTATTATTGTTTCTGTATATTATATATGATGTTGTTTCTGTATATTATGTTGTTTCTGTATATTATTGTGTATATTATGTTGTTTCTGTATATTATGTTGTTTCTGTATATTATGTTGTTTCTGTATATGATGTTGTTTCTGTATATTATGTTGTTTCTGTATATATTATGTTGTTTCTGTATATTATGTTGTTTCTGTATATTATTGTTTCTGTATATTATGTTGTTTCTGTATATTATGTTGTTTCTGTATATTATTGTGTATATTATTTGTTTCTGTATATTATGTTGTTTCTGTATATTATTGTGTATATTATGTTGTTTCTGTATATTATGTTGTTTCTGTATATTATTGTGTATATTATGTTGTTTCTGTGTATATTATGTTGTTTCTGTATATTATGTTGTTTCTGTATATTATGTTGTTTCTGTATATTATGTTGTTTCTGTATATTATTGTTTCTGTATTTATGTTGTTTCTGTATATTATGTTGTTTCTGTATATCTGTATATTATTGTTTCTGTATATTATGTTGTTTCTGTATATTATGTTGTTTCTGTATATTATATTATTGTTATATTATGTTGTTTCTGTATATTATGTTGTTTGTATATTATGTTGTTTCTGTATATTATGTTGTTTCTGTATATTATTGTTTCTGTATATGATGTTGTTTCTGTATATTATGTTGTTTCTGTATATGATGTTGTTTCTGTATATTATTGTATATTATATTGTATATATATGTTGTTTCTGTATATTATGTTGTTTCTGTATATTATGTTGTTTCTGTATATTATGTTGTTTCTGTATATTATGTTGTTTCTGTATATTATGTTGTTTCTGTATATTATTGTGTATATTATGTTGTTTCTGTATATTATTGTGTATATTATGTTGTTTCTGTATATTATTGTGTATATTATGTTGTTTCTGTATATTATGTTGTTTCTGTATATTATGTTGTTTCTGTATATGATGTTGTTTCTGTATATTATGTTGTTTCTGTATATTATGTTGTTTCTGTATATGATGTTGTTTCTGTATATTATGTTGTTTCTGTATATTATTGTGTATATTATGTTGTTTCTGTATATGATGTTGTTTCTGTATATTATTTTGTATATTATGTTGTTTCTGTATATTATGTTGTTTCTGTATATTATGTTGTTTCTGTATATGATGTTGTTTCTGTATATGATGTTGTTTCTGTATATTATTCTGTATATTATGTTGTTTCTGTATATTATGTTGTTTCTGTATATGATGTTGTTTCTGTATATTATGTTGTTTCTGTATATGATGTTGTTTCTGTATATGATGTTGTTTCTGTATATTATGTTGTTTCTGTATATGATGTTGTTTCTGTATTTTATTGTGTATATTATGTTGTTTCTGTACATTATTGCACCTGCTTCCCGTTGTTATAGTTGTTTATGGATAATGTGGTTTTGAGGTTTGAAAGACAACATACTGTAAGTGGTTAGTCTCATTTAAAAAAAAATTTTTTTTTAGTTTGTCCGAGAAACCATAAAAACAATGCACTTAACCCTAATTGCTCCAGGGTTGCGTTGATAATGCAGACCCTGTCCGTGACCCCACTCTCCCAGGTTGTCTCGGGGGGACTTTGAGATATGCCAACAAAATACATTTCCATTTCACACATGCGTTTTAATACAGCAGTAAAAGAGGACTCAGTAAAAACACTTGCTGTTAGGAAACTATCAAATTAAAGTCTCATTTTGGTTTTTAGGTCTGTGCCGGTCCCGTTTTGTTTCGGTCGGTTTGTTTTTATTTACATGTTCTTATTTACATGTGTGAAATAGGACAAATATAAGTACCCACCAAAATGATGATGATGATGATTATTAGATAACAAATGGAGAAAACAAATCCGGTTCAGTAAATGATGTAAAGTTTGAAGCACCCGTATAATCTGGCAGTAGATAGACTACAGGGTTCATGTCAACTCTCTAACATTGAGCCTCAGTAGTAGTTAACTAATACAATACCACAGTCTACAATCTCTAGCATTTCTTATTTGGATGTGTAGTGAAGGAGAGAGTCAGAGACTGTTCAAAATAACCACCACCGATCCGTCCGCTCAGCCGGGTACATAAAACTGCTCTGTCCATTTGGTCCAGGATCTTCTCCCTCCCTCCCTCTAAAGGAATGGATGAATAATGGATAAACACAAGTCATTGCTGAAGATAGGCCATCCATCTGAGGGAAGGATCTTTAAGGAATCATGGTGACGACTCTCTGTTACTTGCTGAACAACACTGGGGGGGGCACATGTCCCAAACTGTCCAGATCCGCTTGTGTTGTCTTGCCTACTCCAATGGCCGTATACAGCACAATCTGATCTGAGACGAAGCTCAACCTGATAACCACCTAGTAACATCCAGGCTAAACCTGGTAACCCCTAGTAACGTCCAGGCTAAACCTGGTAACCCCTAGTAACGTCCAGTCTAAACCTGCTAACCCCTAGTAACATCCAGGCTAAACCTGGTAACCCCTAGTAACGTCCAGTCTAAACCTGGTAACCCCTAGTAACGTCCAGTCTAAACCTGGTAACCCCTAGTAACATCCAGGCTAAACCTGGTAAACCCTAGTAACGTCCAGTCTAAACCTGGTAACCCCTAGTAACGTCCAGGTTGACCTGGTAACCACCTAGTAACGTCCAGTCTAAACCTGGTAACCCCTAGTAACGTCCAGTCTAAACCTGGTAACCCCTAGTAACGTCCAGTCTAAACCTGGTAACCCCTAGTAACGTCCAGTCTAAACCTGGTAACCCCTAGTAACATCCAGGCTAAACCTGGTAACCCTAGTAACATCCAGGCTAAACCTGGTAACCCCTAGTAACGTCCAGTCTAAACCTGGTAACCCCTAGTAACGTCCAGGTTGACCTGGTAACCACTTAGTAACGTCCAGTCTAAACCTGGTAACCCCTAGTAACGTCCAGTCTAAACCTGGTAACCCCTAGTAACGTCCAGTCTAAACCTGGTAACCCCTAGTAACATCCAGGCTAAACCTGGTAACCCCTAGTAACGTCCAGTCTAAACCTGGTAACCCTAGTAACATCCAGGCTAAACCTGGTAACCCTAGTAACATCCAGGCTAAACCTGGTAACCCCTAGAAACGTCCAGTCTAAACCTGGTAACCCCTAGTAACGTCCAGGCTAAACCTGGTAACCCCTAGTAACGTCCAGGTTGACCTGGTAACCCCTAGTAACGTCCAGGTTGACCTGGTAACCCCTAGTAACGTCCAGGCTAAACCTGGTAACATGCAGGCTAAACCTGGTAACCCCTAGTAACATCCAGGCTAAACCTGGTAACCTCTAGTAACGTCCAGGTTGACCTGGTAACCCCTAGTAACGTCCAGGCTAAACCTGGTAACCCCTAGTAACATGCAGGCTAAACATGGTAACCCCTAGTAACATCCAGGCTAAACCTGGTAACCCCTAGTAATGTCCAGGTTGACCTGGTAACCCCTAGTAACGTCCAGGCGAAACCTGGTAACCCCTAGTAACATCCAGGCTAAACCTGGTAACCCCTAGTACATTACATTACATTACATTTAAGTCATTTAGCAGACGCTCTTAACATCCAGGCTAAACCTGGTAACCCCTAGTAACATCCAGGCTAAACCTGGTAACCGCTAGTAACGTTCAGTCTAAACCTGGTAACCCCTAGTAACGTCCAGGTTGACCTGGTAACCACCTAGTAACGTCCAGTCTAAACCTGGTAACCCCTAGTAACGTCCAGGCTAAACCTGGTAACCCCTAGTAACATCCAGGCTAAACCTGGTAACCCCTAGTAACGTCCAGTCTAAACCTGGTAACCCTAGTAACATCCAGGCTAAACCTGGTAACCCCTAGTAATGTCCAGTCTAAACCTGTTAACCCCTAGTAACGTCCAGTCTAAATCTGGTAACCCTAGTAACATCCAGGCTAAACCTGGTAACCCCTAGTAACATCCAGGCTAAACCTGGTAACCCCTAGTAACATCCAGTCTAAACCTGGTAACCCCTAGTAACGTCCAGTCTAAACCTGGTAACCCCTAGTATAATGTCCAGGTTGACCTGGTAACCCCTAGTAACGTCCAGGCTAAAACTGGTAACCGCTAATAACGTCCAGGTTGACCTAGTAACATCCAGGCTAAACCTGGTTACCCCTAGTAACGTCCAGGCTGAACCTGGTAAACCCTAGTAACGTCCAGGTTGACCTGGTAACCCCTAATAACATCCAGGTTGACCTGGTAACCCCTGGTAACGTCCAGGCTGAACCTGGTAACAACCTGTGTGTGTCGTAGTAAGGCTCCAGATTCTATAAAGAAACGGAATCTCTAGTTGTATTATTCTTGGCTGTGAGGACAGCGTTTCAGTCTACTTGTATTTCTCTTGGCTGTGAGGACAGCGTTTCAGTCTAGTTGTATTACTCTTGGCTGTGAGGACAGCGTTTCAGTCTACTTGTATTTCTCTTGGCTGTGAGGACAGCGTTTCAGTCTAGTTGTATTACTCTTGGCTGTGAGGACAGCGTTTCAGTCTACTTGTATTTCTCTTGGCTGTGAGGACAGCGTTTCAGTCTAGTTGTATTACTCTTGGCTATGAGGACAGCGTTTCAGTTATTGTTTTATTGTATTTCAAGTACTACCCTAAGTTTTTTTTTGGGGTATCTCTACTTTACTTTACTATGTATATATTTCACAACTTTTACTTTTACTCCATTGCATTCCTAAAGAAAATAATGTACTTTTTAATCGTCTGAGATCCCCAAGGATTGGAAAGCTGCCGCAGTCATCCCCCTCTTCAAAGGGGGAGACACCCTGGACCCAAACTGTTACAGACCTATATCCATCCTGCCCTGCCTATCTAAGGTCTTCGAAAGCCAAGTCAACAAACAGGTCACTGACCATCTCGAATCCCACCATACCTTCTCCGCTGTGCAATCTGGTTTCCGAGCCGGTCACGGGTGCACCTCAGCCACGCTCAAGGTACTAAACGATATCATAACCGCCATCAATAAAAGACAGTACTGTGCAGCCGTCTTCATCGACCTTGCCAAGGCTTTCGACTCTGTCAATCACCATATTCTTATCGGCAGACTCAGTAGCCTCGTTTTTCGGATGACTGCCTTGCCTGGTTCACTAACTACTTTGCAGACAGAGTTCCGTGTGTCAAATCGGACGGCATGCTGTCCGGTCCTCTGGCAGTCTCTATGGGGGTGCCACAGGGTTCAATTCTCGGGCCGACTCTTTTCTCTGTATATATCAATGATGTTGCTCTTGCTGCGGGCGATTCCCTGATCCACCTCTACGCAGATGACACTATTCTATATACTTCCGGCCCGTCCTTGGACACTGTGCTATCTAGCCTCCAAACAAGCTTCAATGCCATACAACACTCCTTCCGTGGCCTCCAACTGCTCTTAAACGCTAGTAAAACCAAATGCATGCTTTTCAACCGTTCGCTGCCTGCACCCGCACGCCTGACCAGCATCACCACCCTGGATGGTTCCGACCTTGAATATGTGGACATCTATAATTACCTAGGTGTCTGGCTAGACTGTAAACTCTCCTTCCAGACTCATATCAAACATCTCCAATCGAAAATCAAATCTAGAGTCGGCTTACTATTCCGCAACAAAGCCTCCTTCACTCACGCCGCCAAACTTACCCTAGTAAAACTGACTATCCTACAGATCCTCGACTTCGGCGATGTCATCTACAAAATTGCTTCCAACACTCTACTCAGCAAACTGGATGCAGTTTATCACAGTGCCATCCGTTTTGTCACTAAAGCACCTTATACCACCCACCACTGCGACCTGTATGCTCTAGTCGGCTGGCCCTCGCTACATATTCGTCGCCAGACTCACTGGCTCCAGGTCATCTACAAGTCCATGCTAGGTAAAGCTCCACCTTATCTCAGTTCACTGGTCACGATGGCATCACCCATCCGTAGCACGCGCTCCAGCAGGTGTATCTCACTGATCATCCCTAAAGCCAACACCTCATTTGTCCGCCTTTCGTTCCAGTTCTCTGCTGCCTGTGACTGGAACGAATTGCAAAAATCGCTGAAGTTGGAGACTTTTATCTCCCTCACCAACTTCAAACATCTGCTATCTGAGCAGCTAACCGATCGCTGCAGCTGTACATAGTCTATCGGTAAATAGCCCACCCAATTTTTACCTACCTCATCCCCATACTGTTTTTATTTATTTACTTTTCTGCTCTTTTGCACACCAATATCTCTACCTGTACATGACCATCTGATCATTTATCACTCCAGTGTTAATCTGCAAAATTGTAATTATTCGCCTCCCTCCTCATGCCTTTTGCACACAATGTATATAGACTCCCCTTTTTTTCTACTGTTTTATTGACTTGTTAATTGTTTACTCCATGTGTAACTCTGTGTTGTCTGTTCACACTGCTATGCTTTATCTTGGCCAGGTCGCAGTTGCAAATGAGAACTTGTTCTCAACTAGCCGACCTGGTTAAATAAAGGTGAAATAAAAATAAATAAAAATCCATACATTTTCCCTGACACCCAAAAGCAGGACAGGAAAATTGTACAATTCACACACTTATCAAGAGAACATCCCTGGTCATTCCTACTGCCTCTGATCTGGTGGACACACTAAACAGAGAACATCCCTGGTCATCCCTACTGCCTCTGATCTGGAGGACTCACTAAACAGAGAACATCCCTGGTCATCCCTACTGCCTCTGATCTGGAGGACTCACTAAACAGAGAACATTCCTGGTCATTCCTACTGCCTCTGATCTGGAGGACTCACTAAACAGAGAACATCCCTGGTCATCTCTACTGCCTCTGATCTGGAGGACTCACGAAACAGAGAACATCCCTGGTCATCCCTACTGCCTCTGATCTGGAGGACTCACTAAACAGAGAACATCCCTGGTCATTCCTACTGCCTCTGATCTGGAGGACTCACTAAACAGAGAACATCCCTGGTCATTCCTACTGCACCTGATCTGGAGGACTCACTAAACAGAGAACATCCCTGGTCATCCCTACTGCCTCTGATCTGGAGGACTCACTAAACAGAGAACATCCCTGGTCATCCCTACTGCCTCTGATCTGTTGGACTCACTAAACAGAGAACATCCCTGGTCATCCCTACTGCCTCTGATCTGGAGGACTCACTAAACAGAGAACATCCCTGGTCATCCCTACTGCCTCTGATCTGGAGGACTCACTAAACAGAGAACATCCCTGGTCATTCCTACTGCCTCTGATCTGGAGGACTCACTAAACAGAGAACATCCCTGGTCATTCCTACTGCCTCTGATCTGGAGGACTCACTAAACAGAGAAAATCCCTGGTCATCCCTACTGCCTCTGATCTGGCGGACTCACTAAACAGAGAACATCCCTGGTCATCCCTACTGCCTCTGATCTGGAGGACTCACTAAACAGAGAACATCCCTGGTCGTCCCTACTGCCTCTGATCTGGAGGACTCACTAAACAGAGAACATCCCTGGTCATTCCTACTGCCTCTGATCTGGAGGACTCACTAAACAGAACATCCCTGGTCGTCCCTACTGCCTCTGATCTGGTGGACTCACTAAACAGAGAACATCCCTGGTCATTCCTACTGCACCTGATCTGGAGGACTCACTAAACAGAGAACATCCCTGGTCATTCCTACTGCCTCTGATCTGGAGGACTCACTAAACAGAGAACATCCCTGGTCATCCCTACTGCCTCTGATCTGGCAGACTCACTAAACAGACATGCTTCATGTGTAAATGATCTCTGAATGTTGGAGAGCGCCCCTGGCTATCCATACGTTTAAAAACAAGAAAATGGTGCCGTCTGGTTTGCTTCATATAAGGAATGTGAAATGATTTATACGTTTTACTTTTTTGATACTTAAATATAATTTAGCAATTACAATTACAGTATATCTCAATCCAAATACTTAGACTTTTACTAAAGTAGTATTTTACTCGCATCTTCTTGCTTTAAGGTATCTTTACTTTTACTCAAGTATGACAGTTGGGTTCTTTCCCCACCACTGTTATGTAGTCTACACCAAAGCCAGGATACATGCAGTGTCACCATGGGGTGCTTCCATTACTTTTGCTTTAATAGAGTCAGGTAAGAAACAGATGGAGCAAATCTTTATGTTTGAGCATCCTATAATGTGGACACACACACACACACACACACACACACACACACACACACACACACACACACACACACACACACACACACACACACACACACACACACACACACACACACACACACACACACACACACACACACACACACACACACACACACACACACACACACACACACACACACACACACACACACACACACACACACACACACACACAGTTGAAGCTTCAACAGCGGAATAGTGCTGTTTTTTAAAAATCGATAAGTATAGCCTACCAAGGCTTGGCGCTGTTTACAGTCATTACAGGGGGGAAGTGTCCCATCCCTCTCCCTTATTACCAAGGGGGATAAACCACTTACACAGAGAAGCCCGCGGGGTGGCTGAAACACCTGTCAATCACTCGGTGGTCCTGCGGAGTTCGATCGAGGAACCAGAGTCAAAACAGAAGTCGGAAAGTCACATTTCACCAATGCGTCAAAGCCTGGGTTTGACCAACTGAAAAGGGATTTATAATCATAACTTCATTAACCGGAGTTGAATAATAACGTTACCGTGTTCCGTGAGGGCTGTGGTCTATATGGTACTGTATTCTTTCCTTTAAAAATGTTACATTTTGGCGTAAAATGTTGGTTACATATGACCAAATAAATTGTTGACCATTTGGAGTCTGAGGACTTTACTAGAAGGGATGCCAGACAACCAACGTGCGTGAGACCATCCTCTCCCCTTGTACCTGGTGGTACCGACTGGTCAACGCGATGGCGTCCGAGGTGGTCTGCGGGCTGATCTTCAGATTGCTTCTTCCGATATGTTTAGCAACAGGTACGTTTTATGCATAAAAAGGTACCGCATCTAATGCGGCATCCAAATAGTCATGAAAACAGTATAAAAATAAAAAAAACTCACAGGCATTGCAGATGACAGCCTGCAACAAAATATTAGTTTAAATATGTTTATTGCCCTAATAATAACAGTCATTTTATGAAGGAATTCATATATATATATTCAAAACGTTACAGTAGGCTAATCAATGTCTGCGTACTGTGTTACAGGTTTGTGGTTCTTGTTGGACAAGTAAATGACACAATAATTCATCTTTGATTTTGTACTAACCACTGAAATCCATTTATTTATGGAAAACCCTAATATGAGCACGTATTATTTCACAGGGGCGGTTGTGCGTAACACACTGCAACCTTTCAGTCGTATTCCATTACTTTTCTGCTCCAAGTTAAAAATGTGTCTCAGGTTACTTGATAAAGTTCATATCTTTTCCCTTTCCTTCACCAAATGTTCAGACTAGAACGGGTCTATTGCTGTGTCATGAACTGCGTATGGACATCATGTGGAATTGATCTTGAGCGCCTTTTGGAGCCGTGTAATTTCTCCAAGCATCTGAAAAACACTATGTGTGATTTAAAGTACCAAATATTATACCATCTGGTTGTGACGTATTTATTACCATGACATAATTAGGAGAGTTCATCTATTTTGAAGAGGCTTATTCAGTGTCAAAAACATTCAACTAAATTATAGATTTTTTTTATTGTATTTCTCAACCACAAGTATAATTTGTAGTAGACCATAGTACTGTAAACATTTTCAGTATTAATTCAGTAAGCATGTACAGGTTTTGATGAGCAATGTCATTGTCAGCATCGCCTAGGGCGGTAGGGTTAGCATAGGTAGGTACTAGGTAGACAGATAGACCAGTAACTAGGGGGTAGACAGGTAGACCAGTAACTAGGGGGTAGACAGGTGGACCAGTAACTAGGGGGTAGGTAGACAGGTGGACCAGTAACTAGGGGGTAGGTAGACAGGTGGACCAGTAACTAGGGGGTAGGTAGACAGGTGGACCAGTAACTAGGGGTAGGTAGACAGGTGGACCAGTAACTAGGGGTAGGTAGACAGGTGGACCAGTAACTAGGGGGTAGGTAGACAGGTGGACCAGTAACTAGGGGGTAGGTAGACAGGTGGACCAGTAACTAGGGGGAAGGTAGACAGGTGGACCAGTAACTATGGGGGTAGGTAGACAGGTGGACCAGTAACTAGGGGGTAGGTAGACAGGTGGACCAGTAACTAGGGGGTAGGTAGACAGGTGGACCAGTAACTAGGGGTAGGTAGGTAGACAGGTGGACCAGTAACTAGGGGTAGGTAGGTAGACAGGTGGACCCGTAACTAGGGGTAGGTAGGTAGTAGCGGTGCGTGGGTAAAATCCCTGGGGAAGCCAAGCCCTCCCTCCCCAAGAAGAAAACATAATGTTATGACTATGTACTGTGATAATTGCGTTGTTTTCTCTATAACCTGTTAGTTCATCTGCCCTGACACCGTGATATTTAGGTCTAAAGCCGAGACAATATAAATAAATTCAACCACACCTTTGTTTCATCACAAAACCAGAGCAACATCTGTCTGGTGAAGTCCACAAAGCACATTGCATGTAACAAACCGTTACATGACCTACAGCATAGTCAAGCAAGGTAATGTTTCCTACATTATCGTACTACTAAACAACTATTGATTTAGAACCACAGAGAGTTACTGCAAGTCACTAAGAAAACCAGAGCTGCCTCCACTATTCCAGCACCATGTCAACAACAGGAGCACCTCCACTATTCCAGCACCATGTCAACAACAGGAGCTGCCTCCACTATTCCAGCACCATGTCAACAACAGGAGCTGCCTCCACTATTCCAGCACCATGTCAACAACAGGAGCTGCCTCCACTATTCCAGCACCATGTCAACCACAGGAGCTGCCTCCACTATTCCAGCACCATGTCAACAACAGGAGCAGCCTATACTATTCCAGCACCATGTCAACAACAGGAGCAGCCTCCACTATTCCAGCACCATGTCAACCACAGGAGCTGCCTCCACTATTCCAGCACCATGTCAACAACAGGAGCAGCCTCCACTATTCCAGCACCATGTCAACAACAGGAGCTGCCTCCACTATTCCAGCACCATGTCAACCACAGGAGCTGCCTCCACTATTCCAGCACCATGTCAACCACAGGAGCTGCCTCCACTATTCCAGCACCATTTCAACAACAGGAGCTGCCTCCACTATTCCAGCACCATGTCAACAACAGGAGCAGCCTATACTATTCCAGCACCATGTCAACAACAGGAACAGCCTCCACTATTCCAGCACCATTTCAACTTCAACATTTCAACATCATCAAATCACCTCTGCTTAGTCTCATACAGTGACAACTTAAAGATACCAAAAACGATTTAGTCCAACGTAAGCTAAATATGATGTGGCTGTCCATGGTTCTGATTTCTGTGTGTGTGTGTGTGTGTGTGTGTGTGTGTGTGTGTGTGTGTGTGTGTGTGTGTGTGTGTGTGTGTGTGTGTGTGTGTGTGTGTGTGTGTGTGTGTGTGTGTGTGTGTGTGTGTGTGTGTGTGTGCGCGTGTGCAAATATAGAGAACATGTTGACTCACCCTCCTGGGGTTTAGGAGTGGAATTAGGAGGAGAGGCCTCATTTAACTCAGTAAATTCCTCTGGTTTTTAGCCATGTTTCAGACAGGCCAATCACATCATGTTTATGATCAGTGATTAGTTCATTGACTATGACTACCTTGAAAGTGAGGGATACAACATTAAGTAGCACTATTATCACAACGTCTTTCACTTATCTACAAATTCTATCTTTTGGGAGGGTGGGAAAACAGTTTTCAACCAGCGATTGAGTTGTGAGACTCTGCTGTAGAGCTCATCACTCCCCCTAACTGGGAGGGGACCAGAGACAATTACTCGATGCCGACACATCTTTCTAGCTGATTTACACGCAGAAGCTATGGTGACCTCTGACTGTTTCATCCTAACATCGTTGGTGCCGACGTGGATATCAATATCTCTCTACACTCGCCAGTTTTAGCTTTAGCCAGCACCATCTTCAGATTAGCCTTAACGTCAGTAGCCCTGCCCCCTGGTAAACAGTGTATGATCGCTGGATGATTTGTTTTAAGTCTAATACTACGGGTAATGGAGTCACCACTGACTAGGGTTTTCAATTAGTCAGAGCTAATGGTGGGAGGCCTCAGCGGCTCAGACCCTGTAACGGGTGGAGGAGAGATCAGAGAAGGCTCGGCCTCTGACTCCGTAACGGGAGGAGTAGAGACCTGAGAAGGCTCGGCCTCTGACTCCGTAACGGGTGGAGGAGAGATCAGAGAAGGCTCGGTCTCTGACCCCGTAACGGGTGGAGGAGAGATCAGAGAAGGCTCGGCCTCTGACCCCGTAACGGGTGGAGGAGAGATCAGAGAAGGCTCGGCCTCTGACTCCGTAACGGGTGGAGGAGAGATCAGAGAAGGCTCGGTCTCTGACTCCGTAACGGGTGGAGGAGAGATCAGAGAAGGCTCAGCTTCTGACTCCGTAACGGGAGGAGTAGAGACCTGAGAAGGCTCAGCCTCTGACTCCGTAACGGGTGTAGGAGAGATCAGAGAAGGCTCGGCTTCTGACTCCGTAACGGGTGGAGGAGAGACCTGAGAAGGCTCGGCCTCAGACTCCGACTCGTTGATTAATGGGGAGAACAAGTTGAAAGTTTCTATCGGCTGAATGAGAGACACTGAGCACGCCGACAACATTTCTTTACAGAAGTCCTGAGAAAATAGTCCGGCTGTGGGGACTGTGCTGTGGGATTAACACTACTGCCTGAATTTACTGGTAGAACAGATACTGTTTCATCCTTTCAGCCTAACGATTGCGTCTGAAACCGATCTTGCTAGTCGGCAAGGGAGACTTCTCACCATAAGGTGATAGTTCTCCCTTTCACATTATTGACATGGTAGACCTCCTCAGCATGTTAATTGTTCCTACGCTGAGTTCACATTAACACACAGAGACTGTCAGGATGATTAACCACGTCAAGTGTGTTCTCTCTGAGGCTGATATCTAACAGACTAAACAGCAATATCACAGACATGTCCAGATATCTGTATGGTACATGTCCAGATATCTGTATTGTACATGTCCAGATATCTGTATGGTACATGTCCAGATATCTGTATGGTACATGTACAGATATCTGTATGGTACATGTCCAGATATCTGTATGGTACATGTTCAGATATCTGTATGGTACATGTCCAGATATCTGTATGGTACATGTCCAGATATTGTATGGTACATGTCCAGATATCTGTATGGTACATGTCCAGATATCTGTATGGTACATGTCCAGATATCTGTATGGTACATGTCCAGATATCTGTATGATACATGTCCAGATATCTGTATGGTACATGTTCAGCCAAGTCCAGATATCTGTATGGTACATGTCCAGATGTCTGTATGGTACATGTCCAGATATCTGTATGGTACATGTCCAGATGTCTGTATGGTACATGTCCAGATATCTGTATGGTACATGTCCAGATATCTGTATGGTACATGTCCAGATGTCTGTATGGTACATGTCCAGATATCTGTATGGTACATGTCCAGATATCTGTATGGTACATGTCCAGATATCTGTATGGTACATGTCCAGCCAAGTCCAGATATCTGTATGGTACATGTCCAGATATCTGTATGGTACATGTCCAGATATCTGTATGGTACATGTCCAGATATCTGTATGGTACATGTCCAGCCAAGTCCAGATATCTGTATGGTACATGTCCAGATATCTGTATGGTACATGTCCAGCCAAGTCCAGATATCTGTATGGTACATGTCCAGCCAAGTCCAGATATCTGTATGGTACATGTCCAGATATCTGTATGGTACATGTCCAGATGTCTGTATGGTACATGTCCAGATGTCTGTATGGTACATGTCCAGATGTCTGTATGGTACATGTCCAGATGTCTGTATGGTACATGTCCAGATGTCTGTATGGTACATGTCCAGATGTCTGTATGGTACATGTCCAGATATCTGTATGGTACATGTCCAGATGTCTGTATGGTACATGTCCAGATATCTGTATGGTACATGTCCAGATATCTGTATGGTACATGTCCAGATGTCTGTATGGTACATGTCCAGATATCTGTATGGTACATGTCCAGATATCTGTATGGTACATGTCCAGATGTCTGTATGGTACATGTCCAGATGTCTGTATGGTACATGTCCAGATATCTGTATGGTACATGTCCAGATATCTGTATGGTACATGTCCAGATGTCTGTATGGTACATGTCCAGATATCTGTATGGTACATGTCCAGATGTCTGTATGGTACATGTCCAGATATCTGTATGGTACATGTCCAGCCAAGTCCAGATATCTGTATGGTACATGTCCAGATGTCTGTATGGTACATGTCCAGATGTCTGTATGGTACATGTCCAGATATCTGTATGGTACATGTCCAGATATCTGTATGGTACATGTCCAGATATCTGTATGGTACATGTCCAGATGTCTGTATGGTACATGTCCAGATATCTGTATGGTACATGTCCAGATATCTGTATGGTACATGTCCAGCCAAGTCCAGATATCTGTATGGTACATGTCCAGATGTCTGTATGTCTTTATATGTCTCTGGTCAATACTGTCTGAAATTCAACATTTCAATTCTGTTAACTATGTTGTTTTTACTTTAATGTCACTACTTTTGAGTGAATTGCTAATATCTGTGTGTGTCTGTTACAGCCTGTTTGTTCCGGTACAATGGCCTATCATTCGTCTACCTCATCTACCTCCTGCTTATTCCCCTTTTCTCTGAGCCCACCAGCACAACCATGCAGGGTAAGTCTCCCTTTTTCTCTATCACCCTCTTCGCTCTATCTCTTCCTCGTCCTTCTTTACCACCTCCTCTACCTCCTCCTCTACCTCAACTTCATCCTCCTCTTCATACTCCTCTACCTCCTACTCTAGCCCCTTTACCTCCTCCTCCTCTACTACCTCTTCCTCTACCTCCTCCTCCTCCTCCTCCTCTACCTCCTTCTCCTCTACCTCCTCCTCCTCTACCTCCTCCTCCTCTACCTCCTCCTCCTCTACCTCCTCCTCCTCTACATCCTCCTCTACCTTGTCCTTAGCTTCCTCTACTTCCTCCTCTACCTCCACTACCTCCTCCCTCAACTTTTCTCTCTACCTCTACCTCAACCTCTACTATCTCGTCTTCTCTATACCTCCTCTTCTCTCTACCTTCTCCTATTCTCTCTATCTCTTCCTCCTCATCCTCCTCTACCTCTACCTCCTCCTATTCCCTCTTTTCACAGAACCAACCAGCCTGACAATCGACTTTGGACTTTGCCTCTAACTCTTCTCTAAATGTCACATAGCCAACTGGTGTTCATAAATACATCACCTCCAGAACCAACCACCTTCACAGAATTCTCTGTTTCAGAAAAGCCTAATTGTTTTTCCTTGAGGACATGATTTCCTTGGCAATGATTGGATAATGCAGCTAGTTTGGTCACTGGTTGTATGGTTTGTCCAAGAGAGAAATGTATTGCCTATTTGGGCTCCCGACAAGTGCAGCGGTCTAAGACAATGCATCTCAGTGCTTGAGAATTCACTACAGACACCGTGGTTTGTATCCAGGCTGTATCACAACCGGCCGTGATTGGGAGTCACGTAGGGTGGCACACAATTGGCCCAGAGTCGTCCAGGTTAGGGTTTGGCCGAGGTAGGCAGTCATTGTAAATAATAATTTGTTCTTAACTTGCTTGCCTAGTTAAATAAAGGTTCATTTAAAATGTAAAACATGTATTATTCAATTGAATTGAGAGAGGGGTTCTCAGAATTCAGATGAGGAGAACTGATGTTAAAGCTACTCAGCTGTTTTGAACAGAAAAGGTCATAAGGAGATCTAAGAGGTCAATGCTTAGTGTATTATATGTAGAAGTTGTCCTGAACTTAATCGTGCAGCTGACCAATTATGACATGAGTTCTGGGTTAACTTAGAAGTCCTCTTGATCTCTCCTCTGGCCCAGTGTGGTTTAGTGTGGCATTGTGGTCATGAAAAGAGCCTAGAGACAGGTATTCCTTCCTATACCACAGAAGGATAGTAAACCGGATGGTTAAGATGGTTAGAACCCCCCCCCCCCCCCCAATACCTTATACCACTCAACACGGTGCTTCCTGGAGCGTTCAATCACATCAATGTTTAACAATACATACAGCGAGATTGGCTCAGGAGAGGAGAGGACGCTGATGTCCTCTCAGTAAATAAAAGACACGAAGGAGGGAGAGAGAGAGAGAGAGAGAGAGAGAGAGAGAGAGAGAGAGAGAGAGAGAGAGAGAGAGAGGGAAATAACAGCCTGTCTGTCAGGAAGTAAAGGAGAATAGATGTAGGGAGGGAAGGATGGAATAGTGGGTGAGAAGGAAGGAGAGAAGAAGGGATGGAGGGAGGGAGATAGGGAGGGACGGAGGAAGGGATGATGGAATGGAGGAATAGAGCGGTATGGAGAAAGGAGAGAGGGAAGGAGAGAGGGATGGATGGAGGAAGGGATGATGGAATGGAGGGATAGAGCGGTATGGAGAAAGGAGAGAGGGAAGGAGAGAGGGATGGATGGAGGAAGGGATGATGGAATGGAGGGATAGAGCGGTATGGAGAAAGGAGAGAGGGGAGGAGAGAGGGATGGATGGAGGAAGGGATGATGGAATGGAGGGATAGAGTGGTATGGAGGAAGGAGAGAGGGAAGGAGAGAGGGATGGACGGAGGAAGGGATGATGGAATGGAGGGATGGAGTGGTATGGAGGAAGGAGAGAGGGATGGACGGAGGAAGGGATGATGGAATGGAGGGATGGAGTGGTATGGAGGAAGGAGAGAGGGAAGGAGAGAGGGATGGACGGAGGAAGGGATGATGGAATGGAGGGATAGAGTGGTATGGAAGAAGGAGAGAGGGAAGGAGAGAGGGATGGACGGAGGAAGGGATGATGGAATGGAGGGATAGAGTGGTATGGAGGAAGGAGAGAGGGAAGGAGAGAGGGATGGATAGAGGAAGGGATGATGGAATGGAGGGATAGAGTACAGTATGGAGGAAGGGATGATGGAATGGAGGGATAGAGTACAGTATGGAGGAAGGGATGATGGAATGGAGGGATAGAGTACAGTATGGAGGAAGGGATGATGGAATGGAGGGATAGAGTACAGTATGGAGGAAGGAGAGAGAGAGAGGAGAGTCTTTAAAGTGTACTACTTACCGTCTCATCAATAGGTAATGAGAGAAGAAGACTTCTGCAAGGTGATGTCAGGGAATGTATGACTTCAGGGTCACATAGGTCAGTCCAACACTATAGTTCTCCCCTCTGCCTGTAAAGATGTGAAGGTGGGGTCCTGTTGGGGTCCTACCCCCATCCTCTACACATAGACTCTATTGAACATCCTGGTCCTACCCCCATCCTCTACACATAGACTCTATTGAACATCCTGGTCCTACCCCCATCCTCTACACATAGACTCTATTGAACATCCTGGTCCTACCCCCATCCTCTACATATAGACTCTATTGAACATCCTGGTCCTACCCCCATCCTCTACACATAGACTCTATTGAACATCCTGGTCCTACCCTCATCCTCTACATATAGACTCTATTGAACATCCCGGTCCTACCCTCATCCTCTACACATAGACTCTATTGAACATCCTGGTCACATAGACTCTATTGAACATCCTGGTCCTACCCTCATCCTCTACACATAGACTCTATTGAACATCCTGGTCCTACCCCCATCCTCTACACATAGACTCTATTGAACATCCTGGTCCTACCCTCATCCTCTACATATAGACTCTATTGAACATCCCGGTCCTACCCTCATCCTCTACACATAGACTCTATTGAACATCCTGGTCCTACCCTCATCCTCTACACATAGACTCTATTGAACATCCTGGTCCTACCCCCATCCTCTACACATAGACTCTATTGAACATCCCGGTCCTACCCTCATCCTCTACATATAGACTCTATTGAACATCCCGGTCCTACCCTCATCCTCTACACATAGACTCTATTGAACATCCTGGTCCTACCCCCATCCTCTACACATAGACTCTATTGAACATCCTGGTCCTACCCTCATCCTCTACACATAGACTCTATTGAACATCCTGGTCCTACCCCCATCCTCTACACATAGATTCTTTTGAACATCCTGGTCCTACCCTCATCCTCTACATATAGACTCTATTGAGCATCCTGGTCCTACCCCCATCCTCTACACATAGACTCTATTGAGCATCCTGGTCCTACTCCCATGGCCCATCCTCTACACATAGACTCTATTGAGCATCCTGGTCCTACTCCCATCCTCTACATATAGACTCTATTGAACATCCTGGTCCTACCCTCATCCTCTACATATAGACTCTATTGAACATCCTGGTCCTACCCTCATCCTCTACACATAGACTCTATTGAACATCCTGGTCCTACCCCCATCCTCTACACATAGACTCTATTGAACATCCTGGTCCTACCCTCATCCTCTACATATAGACTCTATTGAACATCCCGGTCCTACCCTCATCCTCTACACATAGACTCTATTGAACATCCTGGTCCTACCCCCATCCTCTACACATAGACTCTATTGAACATCCCGGTCCTACCCTCATCCTCTACACATAGACTCTATTGAACATCCTGGTCCTACCCCCATCCTCTACACATAGACTCTATTGAACATCCTGGTCCTACCCTCATCCTCTACATATAGACTCTATTGAGCATCCTGGTCCTACCCCCATCCTCTACACATAGACTCTATTGAGCATCCTGGTCCTACTCCCATGGCCCATCCTCTACACATAGACTCTATTGAGCATCCTGGTGAAGGATAGCAGACAAGCATAAAGATTCAAGCAGCCATGCTGGGGTTCAAGCTTTGGCCTCATAGCACCAGCATCAGGACAAATTTGACACATTTGACATACGATGAACTACTTCTGTACTCCTTATCACACTTGCCAAATATCAGAACTCGAACAGCTAGATTCATATCCCTGAGCATGTGTGCCAAATTTCATCACTCTGAGTCAAACATGTAAACAGGTGTCTTTTATAGCGCCGCCGTGTGGTCGATCTGAATGTGCTTAGACATGTTAAATCTGAGTGTTTGGAAAATCAAACAGATCAAGAGATATAATTTGCCCGTTTATAGCGCCGCCGTGTGGTCGATGTGATGCTTGCATATGTCAGTTCTTGACAGTGTTTGGAACATGTGTACCAAGTTTTGCTACAATACGAATATCTGTGTCTGATTTATATGCATTTTGGTGCCAGACTACGCCCATGTGATTGTCTATTGGTGAGTATGGGCCTTCTTGTTTGAAATACTAGCCTGGAAAATGCATTGGTCCATGGATGCAATATATCAAGTTTCGAGCAAATCAGTCTTTCGGTGCGAAAGGACTCGTGTTTTTAGTGTTATTCACAATTGAAAAAGGTGGAAAATCCTTATTTTGTTCCTTGTAAAGAGAGAGGGACCTATGTACCAAATTTCACGACTCTGCGTTTCACGGGGCGAGGAGTGCGAGCTATCAAAGATAGCATTTTCAATTGGCATGAAATAAGACGGCGTGGCCCCATGGCCCTTTACCATCCTGCCCGGTTGCATCCTGCTGGGCCTTACCCAGGTCTTACCCAGGCCTTACCCAGGCCGTACCCAGGTCTTACCCGGGTCTTACCCAGGTCTTACCCAGGTCTTACCCAGGCCTTACCCAGGTCTTACCCAGGTCTTACCCAGGCCTTACCCAGGTCTTACCCAGGTCTTACCCAGGCCTTACCCAGGTCTTACCCAGGCCTTACCCAGGTCTTACCCAAGCCTTACCCAGGCCTTACCCAGGCCTTACCCAGGTCTTACCCAGGCCTTACCCAGGTCTTACCCAGGTCTTACTCAGGCCTTACCCAGGTCTTACCCAGGCCTTACCCAGGTCTTACCCAGGTCTTACCCAGGCCTTACCCAGGCCTTACCCAGGTCTTACCCAGGCCTTACCCAGGCCTTACCCAGGTCTTACCCAGGCCTTACCCAAGCCTTACCATCTCACAGGAATTCACTTGTTTTTCACAACCTTTTTACCGCAACTGGAATATCAATAATACGGCATCCAATATTATGGTTTCACCAAGCTGCCCGGACCCCTAACTATTTACCAATATTACGGCATCCGATATTATGGTTTCACCAAGCTGCCCGAACCCCTAACTATTTACCAATATTATGGTTTCACCAAGCTGCCCGGACCCCTAACTATTTACCAATATTATGGTTTCACCAAGCTGCCCGGACCCCTAACTATTTGGCGACTTCAGAATGGGTTATGTTATTTAAATCTTTTAACAGTTGCCAGTTGTTTTTTTTCCAACAAAGCTGTTTTAAAATAAAGGATTTAATATCCCAACAAATGTACACTGAACGAAAATATACGCACAACATATAAAGTGTTGGTCCCATGTTTCATGAGCTGAAATAAAAGATCCCAGAAATGTTCCATACGCACAAAAAACGTATTTCTCTCAAATTTTGTTCACAAGTTTGTTTTCATCCCTGTTAGTGAGCATTTCTCCTTTGCCAAGATAATCCATCCACCTGACATGTGTGGCATATCAAGAAACTGATTGAACAGCATGATCATTACACAGGTGCACCTTGTGTTGGCATGCACCTACCCCAATGCTCTGTTTCTGATGACTGGGAGGAATGCAGGAGTAGATTTCAGGAGCAGGACCAGACACCTTTGTGACAGATGACTGGTTTAAGGGCATGTACGTGACAGGCCCATCTGGCTTATATGATTATGATGGTCATAATGCTTCTTGAAAGTATCATAATGTGTATTTTCTACAAGTTAAAATAATGCAATATACTGTATGTCACAACAGATGTAAATATATGGGTCACGACCATGTTATGACGATGTTATGACCGTGTTATGACAGTGTTATGACCATGTTATGACCGTGTTATGACCGTGTTATGACCATGTTATGACCATGTTATGACCGTGTTATGACAGTGTTATGACCATGTTATGACCGTGTTATGACCGTGTAATGACCGTGTTATGACCGTGTTATGACCATGTTATGACAGTTATGACCATATTATGACAGTGTTATGACAGTGTTATGACAGTGTTATGACAGTGTTATGACAGTGTTATGACAGTGTTATGACCATGTTATGACCATGTTATGACAGTTATGACCATATTACGACAGTGTTACGACAGTGTTACGACAGTGTTACGACCGTGTTATGACAGGGTTACGACAGTGTTATGACCATGTTATGACCATGTTATGACAGTGTTACAACAGTGTTATGACCAGGTGTCAGGTAATGCGTTACCATAACCACTGTAGCTTTTACGTATACTTCTGTAGGTTCCAAAAGGCTCCCTAACAGCTTCTACCCATAAGACTATTTACGTTGACCTCCCCTGCCCCCACACTCACACTCCAGTGTTAAAATAAGACTGGCTAGTAGAGATGTTAGTAGGTAGTATTTAATAAGACTTGGAGAGATGTTGGTAGGTCTTATTTAATAAGAGAGATTTCGTTGTCGTGCTGGAAGACCCAGCCACGACCCATCTTCAATGCTCTTACTGAGGGAAGGAGGTTGCTGGCCAAGATCTCGCGATACATGGCCCCATCCATCCTCCTCTCAATACGGTGCAGTCGTCCTGTCCCCTTTCCAGAAAAGCATCCCCAAAGAATGATGTTTCCACCTCCATGCTTCACGGTTGGGATGGTGTTCTTGGGGTTGTACTCATTCTTCTTCTTCCTCCAAACACTGCGAGTGGAGTTTAGACCAAAAAGCTCTATTTTTGTCTCATCAGACCACATGACCTGCTCCCATTCCTCCTCTGGATCATCCAGATAGTCATTGGCAAACTTCAGACGGGCCTGGACATGCGCTGTCTTGAGCAGGGGCACCTTGCGTGCGCTGCTGGATTTTAATCCATGACGGCGTAGTGTGTTACTAATGGTTTTCTTTGAGACTGTGGTCCCAGCTCTCTTCAGGTCATTGACCAGGTCCTGCCGTGTAGTTCTGGGCTGATCCCTCACCTTCCTCATGATCATTGATGCCCCACGAGGTGAGATCTTGCATGGAGCCCCAGACCGAGGGTGATTGACCGTCATCTTGAACTTCTTCCATTTCCTAATAATTGCGCCAACAGTTGTTGCCTTCTCACCAAGCTGCTTGCCTATTGTCCTGTAGCCCATTGCAGCCTTGTGCAGGTCTACAATTTTATCCCTGATGTCCTTACACAGCTCTCTGGTCTTGGCCATTGTGGAGAGGTTGGAGTCTGTTTGATTGAGTGTGTGGACAGGTGAGTGTGGTCCTCTGTAGCTCAGTTGGTAGAGCATGGCGCTTGTAATGCCAGGGTAGTGGGTTCGATTCCCGGGACCACCCATACGTAGAATGTATGCACACATGACTGTAAGTCGCTTTGGATAAAAGCGTCTGCTAAATGGCATATATTATATTATTGATTGAGTGTGTGGACAGGTGTCTTTTATACAGGTAACGAGTTCAAACAGGTGCAGTTAATACAGGTAATGAGTGGAGAACAGGAGGGCTTCTTAAAGAAAAACTAACAGATCTGTGAGAGCTGGAATTCTTACTGGTTCGTAGGTGATCAAATACTTATGTAATGCAATAAAATGCAAATTAATTACTTAAAAATCATACAATGTGATTTTCTGGATTTTTGTTTTAGATTCCGTCTCTCACAGTGAAGTGTACCTATGATAAAAATTACAGATCTCTACATGCTTTGTAAGTAGGAAAACCTGCAAAATCGGCAGTGTATCAAATACTTGTTCTCCCCACTGAATGTACAGATGAGGATTTGCAAGTAGAGATACTGTTTGCAAAAGAGCAGAAAAACAAAAACAATATTGGGATGAGGTAGGTAGTTGGTTGGATGGGCTATTTACAGATGGGCTGTGTACAGCTGCAGTGATCGGTAAGCTGCTCTGACAGCTGACACTTAAAGTTAATAAGGGAGATATAAGCCTCCAACTTCAGTGATTTTTGCAATTCGTTCCAGTTATCGGCAGCAGAGAACTGGAAGGAAATGCAGCCAAAGGAGGTGTTGGCTTTGGGGATGACCAGTGAAATATACCTGCTGGAGCGCGTGCTACGGGTGGGTGTTGTTATTGTGACCAGTGAGCTGAGATAAGGCAGAGCTTTACCTTGCAAAGACTTATAGATGACCTGGAGCCAGTGGGTCTGGCAACGAATATGTAGCGAGGACCAGCCAACGAGAGCATACAGGTCACAGTGGTGGGTAGTATATGGGGCTTTGGTGACAAAACGGATGGCACTGTGATAGACTGCATCCAGATTGCTGAGTAGAGTGTTGGAGGCTATTTTGTAAATGACATTGCCGAAGTCAAGGATCTGTGGAATAGTCAGTTTTACGAGGGTATGTGTGGCTGCATGAGTGAAGGAGGCTTTGTTGCAAAATAGGAAGTCAATTCTAGATTTAACTTTGAATTGGAGATGCTTAATATGAGTCTGGAAGGAGAGTTTACAGTCTAGCTAGACACCTAGGTATTTATAGTTGTCTACATATTCTAAGTCAGAACCGTCCAGAGTAGTGATGCTGGTCGGGCGTGCGGGTGCAGGCAGCGATTGTTTGAAGAACATGCACGGAAGCAGTGTTGTATGGCATTGAAGCTCGTCTGGAGGTTAATTTACACAGTGTCCAAAGAAGGGCCAGAGGTATTACAGAATGGTGCCGTCTGCATAGAGGTGGATCAAAGAATCACCCTCAGCAAGAGCGACATCATTGATGTATACAAAGAAAAGAGTCGGCAGTCTCTATGGGGATGCCACAGGGTTCAATTCTCGGGCCGAGTCTCTTCTCTGTATACATCAATGATGTTGCTCTTGCTGAGGGTGACGCACGTATGAGATTATTAAGGACGTGGTGACATATTAAAGTCCTAAGTGTTCCCATGGGGCCATAGCATATTACGTCCTAAGTGTTCCCATGTTAACATAGCATATTAAAGTCCTAAGTGTTCCCATGGGGCCATAGCATATTAAAGTCCTAAGTGTTCCCATGGGGCCATAGCATATTAAAGTCCTAAGTGTCCCCATGTTAACATAGCATATTAAAGTCCTAAGTGTTCCCATGGGGCCATGTTGGTAGGTAGTAATTTCTAAGCCTGCATATTAAAGTCCTAAGTGTTCCCATGGGGCCATAGCATATTAAAGTCCTAAGTGTTCCCATGTTAACATAGCATATTAAAGTCCTAAGTGTTCCCATGGGGCCATAGCATATTAAAGTCCTAAGTGTTCCCATGGGGCCATAGCATATTAAAGTCCTAAGTGTTCCCATGGGGCCATAGCATATTAAAGTCCTAAGTGTTCCCATGGGGCCTGAGCATATTAAAGTCCTAAGTGTTCCCATGTTAACATAGCATATTAAAGTCCTAAGTGTTCCCATGTTAACATAGCATATTGAGTCCTAAGTGTTCCCATGTTAACATAGCATATTAAAGTCCTAAGTGTTCCCATGTTAACATAGCATATTAAAGTCCTAAGTGTTCCCATGGGGCCATAGCATATTAAAGTCCTAAGTGTTCCCATGGGGCCTGAGCATATTAAAGTCCTAAGTGTTCCCATGGGGCCATAGCATATTGAGTCCTAAGTGTTCCCATGTTAACATAGCATATTAAAGTCCTAAGTGTTCCCATGTTAACCTAGCATATTAAAGTCCTAAGTGTTCCCATGGGGCCATAGCATATTAAAGTCCTAAGTGTTCCCATGTTAACATAGCATATTAAAGTCCTAAGTGTTCCCATGTTAACATAGCATATTAAAGTCCTAAGTGTTCCCATGGTAACATAGCATGTTAGTCCTAAGTGTTCCCATGGGGCCATAGCATATTAAAGTCCTAAGTGTTCCCATGTTAACATAGCATGTTAAAGTCCGAAGTGTTCCCATGGTAACATAGCATATTAAAGTCCTAAGTGTTCCCATGGTAACATAGCATGTTAAAGTCCGAAGTGTTCCCATGGTAACATAGCATATTAAAGTCCGAAGTGTTCCCATGTTAACATAGCATATTAAAGTCCTAAGTGTTCCCATGGGGCCATAGCATATTAAAGTCCTAAGTGTTCCCATGGGGCCTGAGCATATTAAAGTCCTAAGTGTTCCCATGGGGCCTCAGCATATTGAGTCCTAAGTGTTCCCATGTTAACATAGCATATTAAAGTCCTAAGTGTTCCCATGTTAACATAGCATATTAAAGTCCTAAGTGTTAGGACTTTAATATGCCATATTAAAGTCCTAAGTGTTCCCATGGGGCCATAGCATATTAAAGTCCTAAGTGTTCCCATGGGGCCATAGCATATTAAAGTCCTAAGTGTTCCCATGTTAACATAGCATATTAAAGTCCTAAGTGTTCCCATGTTAACATAGCATATTAAAGTCCTAAGAGTTCCCATGGGGCCATAGCATATTACAGTCCTAAGTGTTCCCATGGGGCCTGAGCATATTGAGTCCTAAGTGTTCCCATGTTAACATAGCATATTAAAGTCCTAAGTGTTCCCATGGGGCCATAGCATATTAATGTCCTAAGTGTTCCCATGTTAACATAGCATATTAAAGTCCTAAGTGTTCCCATGTTAACATAGCATATTAAAGTCCTAAGAGTTCCCATGGGGCCATAGCATATTAAAGTCATAAGTGTTCCCATGGGGCCATAGCATATTAAAGTCCTAAGTGTTCCCATGTTAACATAGCATATTAAAGTCCTAAGTGTTCCCATGGGGCCATAGCATATTAAAGTCCTAAGTGTTCCCATGGGGCCATAGCATATTAAAGTCCTAAGTGTTCCCATGTTAACATAGCATATTAAAGTCCTAAGTGTTCCCATGTTAACATAGCATATTAAAGTCCTAAATGTTCCCATGGGGCCATAGCATATTAAAGTCCTAAGTGTTCCCATGGGGCCATAGCATATTAAAGTCCTAAGTGTTCCCATGGGGCCTGAGCATATTAAAGTCCTAAGTGTTCCCATGGGGCCATAGCATATGAAAGTCCTAAGTGTTCCCATGTTAACATAGCATATTAAAGTCCTAAGTGTTCCCATGTTAACATAGCATATTAAGTCCTAAGTGTTCCCATGTTAACATAGCATATTAAAGTCCTAAGTGTGTTCCCATGGGGCCTGAGCATATTAAAGTCCTAAGTGTTCCCATGGGGCCATAGCATATTGAGTCCTAAGTGTTCCCATGTTAACATAGCATATTAAAGTCCTAAGTGTTCCCATGTTAACCTAGCATATTAAAGTCCTAAGTGTTCCCATGGGGCCATAGCATATTAAAGTCCTAAGTGTTCCCATGTTAACATAGCATATTAAAGTCCTAAGTGTTCCCATGTTAACATAGCATATTAAAGTCCTAAGTGTTCCCATGGTAACATAGCATGTTAGTCCTAAGTGTTCCCATGGGGCCATAGCATATTAAAGTCCTAAGTGTTCCCATGTTAACATAGCATATTAAAGTCCTAAGTGTTCCCATGGTAACATAGCATATTAAAGTCCTAAGTGTTCCCATGGTAACATAGCATGTTAAAGTCCTAAGTGTTCCCATGGGGCCTGAGCATATTAAAGTCCTAAGTGTTCCCATGGGGCCTGAGCATATTGAGTCCTAAGTGTTCCCATGTTAACATAGCATATTAAAGTCCTAAGTGTTCCCATGGGACCATAGCATATTAAAGTCCTAAGTGTTCCCATGGGGCCATAGCATATTAAAGTCCTAAGTGTTCCCATGGGGCCATAGCATATTAAAGTCCTAAGTGTTCCCATGGGGCCATAGCATATTAAAGTCCTAAGTGTTCCCATGGGGCCATAGCATATTAAAGTCCTAAGTGTTCCCATGTTAACATAGCATATTAAAGTCCTAAGTGTTCCCATGGGGCCATAGCATATTAAAGTCCAAAGTGTTCCTTTGGGGGAGCCATAGCATATTCAAAACCTAAGTGTTCCCATGGGGCCATAGCATATTAAAGTCCTAAGTGTTCCCATGGGGCCATAGCATATTAAAGTCCTAAGTGTTCCCATGGGGCCATAGCATATTAAAGTCCTAAGTGTTCCCATGGGGCCTGAGCATATTAATGTCCTAAGTGTTCCCATGTTAACATAGCATATTAAAGTCCTAAGTGTTCCCATGTTAACATAGCATATTAAAGTCCTAAGAGTTCCCATGGGGCCATAGCATATTAAAGTCATAAGTGTTCCCATGGGGCCATAGCATATTAAAGTCCTAAGTGTTCCCATGTTAACATAGCATATTAAAGTCCTAAGTGTTCCCATGGGGCCATAGCATATTAAAGTCCTAAGTGTTCCCATGGGGCCATTGCATATTAAAGTCCTAAGTGTTCCCATGTTAACATAGCATATTAAAGTCCTAAGTGTTCCCATGTTAACATAGCATATTAAAGTCCTAAATGTTCCCATGGGGCCATAGCATATTAAAGTCCTAAGTGTTCCCATGGGGCCATAGCATATTAAAGTCCTAAGTGTTCCCATGGGGCCTGAGCATATTAAAGTCCTAAGTGTTCCCATGGGGCCATAGCATATGAAAGTCCTAAGTGTTCCCATGTTAACATAGCATATTAAAGTCCTAAGTGTTCCCATGTTAACATAGCATATTAAGTCCTAAGTGTTCCCATGTTAACATAGCATATTAAAGTCCTAAGTGTTCCCATGGGGCCTGAGCATATTAAAGTCCTAAGTGTTCCCATGGGGCCATAGCATATTGAGTCCTAAGTGTTCCCATGTTAACATAGCATATTAAAGTCCTAAGTGTTCCCATGTTAACCTAGCATATTAAAGTCCTAAGTGTTCCCATGGGGCCATAGCATATTAAAGTCCTAAGTGTTCCCATGTTAACATAGCATATTAAAGTCCTAAGTGTTCCCATGTTAACATAGCATATTAAAGTCCTAAGTGTTCCCATGGTAACATAGCATGTTAGTCCTAAGTGTTCCCATGGGGCCATAGCATATTAAAGTCCTAAGTGTTCCCATGTTAACAT
Source organism: Oncorhynchus gorbuscha (assembly GCF_021184085.1). Lineage (NCBI taxonomy): Eukaryota > Metazoa > Chordata > Actinopteri > Salmoniformes > Salmonidae > Oncorhynchus > Oncorhynchus gorbuscha. The sequence continues at coordinate 76,525,494 of NC_060180.1, read as the reverse complement.
AGCATGTTAAAGTACGAAGTGTTCCCATGGTAACATAGCATATTAAAGTCCTAAGTGTTCCCATGGTAACATAGCATGTTAAAGTCCGAAGTGTTCCCATGGGGCCTGAGCATATTAAAGTCCTAAGTGTTCCCATGGGGCCTGAGCATATTGAGTCCTAAGTGTTCCCATGTTAACATAGCATATTAAAGTCCTAAGTGTTCCCATGGGACCATAGCATATTAAAGTCCTAAGTGTTCCCATGGGGCCATAGCATATTAAAGTCCTAAGTGTTCCCATGGGGCCATAGCATATTAAAGTCCTAAGTGTTCCCATGGGGCCATAGCATATTAAAGTCCTAAGTGTTCCCATGGGGCCATAGCATATTAAAGTCCTAAGTGTTCCCATGTTAACATAGCATATTAAAGTCCTAAGTGTTCCCATGGGGCCATAGCATATTAAAGTCCAAAGTGTTCCTTTGGGGGAGCCATAGCATATTCAAATCCTAAGTGTTCCCATGGGGCCATAGCATATTAAAGTCCTAAGTGTTCCCATGGGGCCATAGCATATTAAAGTCCTAAGTGTTCCCATGGGGCCATAGCATATTAAAGTCCTAAGTGTTCCCATGGGGCCTGAGCATATTAAAGTCCTAAGTGTTCCCATGGGGCCATAGCATATTAAGTCCTAAGTGTTCCCATGGGGCCATAGCATATTAAGTCCTAAGTGTTCCCATGGGGCCATAGCATATTAAAGTCCTAAGTGTTCCCATGGGGGAGCTATAGCATATTAAGTCCACTGTTACTGACTCACCTCCCTACACTGTTCCTGTTACTGACTCACCTCCATACACTGTTCCTGTTAATGACTCACCTCCCTACACTGTTCCTGTTACTGACTCACCTCCCTACACTGTTCCTGTTACTGACTCACCTCCCTACACTGTTCCTGTTACTGACTCACCTCCCTACACTGTTCCTGTTCCTGACTCACCTCCCTACACTGTTCCTGTTACTGACTCACCTCCCTACACTGTTCCTGTTACTGACTCACCTCCCTACACTGTTCCTGTTCCTGACTCACCTCCCTACACTGTTCCTGACTCACCTCCATACACTGTTCCTGTTACTGACTCACCTCCATACACTGTTCCTGTTACTGACTCACCTCCCTACACTGTTCCTGTTACTGACTCACCTCCCTACACTGTTCCTGTTACTGACTCACCTCCCTACACTGTTCCTGTTACTGACACCTCCCTACACTGTTCCTGACTCACCTCCCTACACTGTTCCTGTTACTGACACACCTCCCTACACTGTTCCTGTTACTGACTCACCTCCCTACACTGTTCCTGTTACTGACTCACCTCCCTACACTGTTCCTGTTACTGACTCACCTCCCTACACTGTTCCTTTTACTGACTCACCTCCCTACACTGTTCCTGTTACTGACTCACCTCCCTACACTGTTCCTGACTCACCGCCATACACTGTTCCTGTTACTGACTCACCTCCCTACACTGTTACTGACTCACCTCCCTACACTGTTCCTGTTACTGACTCACCTCCCTACACTGTTCCTGTTACTGACTCACCTCCCTACACTGTTCCTGTTACTGACTCACCTCCCTACACTGTTCCTGTTACTGACTCACCTCCCTACACTGTTCCTGACTCACCTCCCTACACTGTTACTGTTACTGACTCACCTCCCTACACTGTTCCTGTTCCCGACTCACCTCCCTACACTGTTCCTGTTACTGACTCACCTCCCTACACTGTTCCTGTTACTGACTCACCTCCCTACACTGTTCCTGTTACTGACTCACCTCCCTACACTGTTCCTGTTACTGACTCACCTCCCTACACTGTTCCTGTTACTGACTCACCTCCCTACACTGTTCCTGTTACTGACTCACCTCCCTACACTGTTCCTGTTACTGACTCACCTCCCTACACTGTTCCTGTTACTGACTCACCGCCCTACACTGTTCCTGTTACTCAAGCATCATAACAACTAACAATTATTCCAAATCCCTGTAGGTCTGTAATAAAACCCTGGAAATGTGTGGAACATTTTATTTCTCTCTCACCGTCCCCCCCATCTCTCTCTGCCCCCCTTCTCTATCTCCCTCTTTCTCTCTCTGCTCTTCTTCCCACTTCTCCCTACTGACTGAACTCGTTCACTCTCTCCCACTCAAAAATTTCATTTAAAAAGCATTGTATTTGTTATAGTATGATCTAGTATGTTGAAGTATACTATAGTATGCTGTAGTATACTGTAGTGTGCTGTAGTGTGCTGTAGTGTGCTGTAGTGTGCTGTAGTGTGCTGCAGTGTGCTGTAGTATGCTGCAGTGTGCTGCAGTGCGCTGTAGTGCGCTGTAGTGCGCTGTAGTGTGCTGTAGTGTGCTGTAGTATGCTGTAGTATGTTGTAGTGTGCTGTAGTGTGCTATAGTGTGTTGCAGTGTGCTGTAGTATGCTGTAGTGTGCTGTAGTGTGCTGTAGTGTGCTATAGTATGCTGTAGTGTGCTGTAGTGTGCAGCAGTATGCTGCAGTGTGTTGTAGTGTGCTGTAGTGTGCTGTAGTGTGCTGTAATGTGCTGTAGTGTGCTGCAGTATGCTGTAGTGTGCTGTAGTGTGCTGTAGTGTGCTATAGTGTGTTGCAGTGTGCTGTAGTATGCTGTAGTGTGCTGTAGTATGCTGTAGTGTGCTGCAGTGTGCTGTAGTGCGCTGTAGTATGCTGTACTGTGCTGTAGTGTGCTGTAGTGTGCTGCAGTATGCTGTAGTGTGCTGTAGTGTGCTATAGTGTGCTGCAGTGTGCTGTAGTATGCTGTAGTGTGCTGTAGTGTGCTATAGTGTGTTGCAGTGTGTTGCAGTGTGCTGTAGTGTGCTGCAGTGTGCTGTAGTGTGCTGTAGTGTGCTGTAGTGTGCTGCAGTGTGCTGTAGTGTGCTGTAGTAGGGTTGGAGGGCTGGAGGGCATGTCCACCATATTCTTTATATTAGTCCATCCCTTTTAAATCCATGCCTGGGAGAATATAGTGTTTATTAAAGTCTCATATGGTGAATGTCAGTAATAGAAGTCACATACAGGGCCAAAGTCTGATCTCCTTCTCCTCCAGGCCACACGGGGCGCCTGCTCATGTCCCTGTGCTTCAGCAGTCTCAGCTTCCTGCTCTTCCACATAATCTATCAGATCACTGTCAACAGTCTATTGGCCGGGAACAACATAGACCCCGCCTTCAACTGTGAGTACTGAGTCTGTACCCTGATTTAACCCTAACTCTGTTTCCCCCTGCCTAATCTGTTAGTACTGAGTCTGTACCCTGATTTAACCCTAACTCTGTTTCCCCCTGCCTAATCTGTTAGTACTGAGTCTGTACCCTGATTTAACCCTAACTCTGTTAACCCCCGCTACTGAGTCTGTACCCTGATTTAACCCTAACTCTTTTAACCCCCGCCTAAACTGTGAGTAACTTCACACCTTATGCCTATTGTTATGTTTGGAGGAAAAAGGGGGATGCTTGCAGGCCAAAGAACACCATCCCAACCGCGAAGCACCGGGGTGGCAGCATCATGTTGTGGGGGTGCTTTGCTGCAGGAGGGACTGGTGTACTTCAATAAATAGATGAGGTAGGAAAATCATGTGGGAATATTGAAGCAACATCTCAAGACATCAGTCGGGAAGTTAAAGCTTGATCGCAAATGGGTCTTCCAAATGGATAGTGACCCCAACCATACTTCCAAAGTTGTGGCAAAATGGCTTAAGGACAACAAAGTCGAGGTATTGGAGTGGCCATCACAAAGCCCTGACCTCAATCCTATAGAAAATGTGTGGGCAGAACTGAAAAAGCATGTGCGAGCAAGGAGGCCTACAAACCTGACTCAGTTACACCAGCTCTGTCAGGAGGAATGGGCAAAAATTCACCCAACTTATTGTGGAAAGCTTGTGGAAGGCTAACCGAAACATTTGACCCAAGTATAACAAATACTAATTGAGTGTATGTAAACTTCTGACCCACTGGGAATGTGATGAAATAAATAAAAGCTGAAATAAATCATTCTCTCTACTATTATTCTGACTTTTCACATTCTTAAAATAAAGTGGTGATCCTATCTGACCTAAGATATGGGAATTTTTTACTAGGATTAAATGTCAGGAATTGTGAAAAACTGAGTTTAAATGTATTTGGCTAAGGTGTATGTAAACTTCCGACTTCCACTGTATTAGACTGAACAGTGTCAGTATAAATACGTGGTATGTATAGACGGTATATAATTTGGAAAATAAATCCCTTCCCTCTGCTAACTATCCTGAATGAGGCTTAATTCCCCTCACGTTACCCTAAGACATGATGCATAACGCTGTGTCATGTTAATGGGGTTCTAACATGGCTGTTATAGAATGTTGTAGTGTCATGTTAATGGGGTTCTAACATGGCTGTTATAGAATGTTCTAGTGTCATGTGAATGGGGTTCTAACATGGCTGATATAGTATGTTGTAGTGTCATGTTAATGGGGCTCTAACATGGCTGTTATAGAATGTTCTAGTGTCATGTGAATGGGGTTCTAACAAGGCTGTTATAGAATGTTGTAGTGTCATGTTAATGAAGTTCTAACATGGCTGTAATAGAATGTTGTAGTGTCATGTTAATGGGGTTCTAACATGGCTGTAATAGAATGTTGTAGTGTCATGTTAATGAAGTTCTAACATGGCTGTAATAGAATGTTGTAGTGTCATGTTAATGGGGTTCTAACATGGCTGTAATAGAATGTTGTAGTGTCATGTTAATGGGGTTCTAACATGGCTGTAATAGAATGTTGTAGTGTCATGTTAATGGGGTTCTAACATGAGTGTTATAGAATGTTGTAGTGTCATGTTAATGGGGCTCTAACATGGCTGTTATAGAATGTTGTAGTGTCATGTCAATGGGGTTCTAACAAGGCTGATATATACAGTTGTAGTGTCATGTTAATGGGGTTCTAACATGGCTGTTATAGAATGTTGTAGTGTCATGTTAATGGGGTTCTAACATGGCTGTTATAGAATGTTGTAGTGTCATGTTAATGGGGTTCTAACATGGCTGATATAGAATGTTGTAGTGTCATGTTAATGGGGTTCTAACATGGCTGTTATAGAATGTTGTAGTGTCATGTTAATGGGGTTCTAACATGACTGTTATAGAATGTTGTAGTGTCATGTTAATGGGGTTCTAACATGGCTGTTATAGAATGTTGTAGTGTCATGTTAATGGGGTTCTAACATGGCTGATATAGAATGTTGTAGTGTCATGTTAATGGGGTTCTAACATGGCTGTAATAGAATGTTGTAGTGTCATGTTAATGAAGTTCTGACATGGCTGTTATAGAATGTTGTAGTGTCATGTTAATGGAGTTCTAACATGGCTGATATAGAATGTTGTAGTGTCATGTTAATGGGGTTCTGACATGGCTGTAATAGAATGTTGTAGTGTCATGTTAATGGGGTTCTAACATGGTTGTTATAGAATGTTGTAGTGTCATGTTAATGTGGTTCTAACATGGCTGTTATAGAATGTTGTAGTGTCATGTTAATGGGGTTCTAACATGGCTGTTATAGAATGTTGTAGTGTCATGTTAATGGGGTTCTAACATGGCTGTTATAGAATGTTGTAGTGTCATGTCAATGGGTCTCTACTTCACTTGCTTTGACAATGTTAACATGAGTTTCCCATGCCAATAATGCCCTTAAAATGAAATTGAAAATGAGAGACAGAAAGAGAGTGAAAGAGACAGTGAAAGACAGAGAGAGAGAGAGAAAGAAAGACAGACAGACAGAGAAGGTGAGATTGAGAGAGATTGTGAGAAAGAGAGCGATCGAGAGAGAGAGAGAGCACCAATTTGTAGAGAGAGAAGAGGTAGCCTAAAATGACTAAGACCTTTCAGAAGAAAGATTTGTGTCTGAGTCTCTGAGTTGTGTTTGTTGGTATAAGACTGTCTGCCTCTGTAGTGTCTGAACCATAGAGAGCGGACCTCCCCATTCAGGTCATAATGGATGGAGATTCTATTTCAACGGTCTCCACAACAGCACTACCATCAGTAGGATATTCAACACCTAACTGCTCAACTAATATACCTGCACATTGATTTGCCATTAGTCTAGATTAGTCTGTAGTCTCCAGTCACAATGTGTTTTCTCTGGAACTAAGGCATTATCAGCTGTGGGTCATTTTCTGCATGAGGTGAATAGAAAATTATAGAGTCCCTGGAAATCTGTCTTGAAATACACAACGGTAACCAGGAACACTTCAGGTAGCAGAGAAACGCAGCCCTGCCTGCAGAGAAACTAAGCCCTACCTGCAGAGAAACTAAGCCCTACCTGCAGAGAAACTAAGCCCTACCTGCAGAGAAAGGAAGCCCTACCTGCAGAGAAACTAAGCCCTACCTGCAGAGAAACAAAGCCCTACCTGCAGAGAAACTAAGCCCTACCTGCAGAGAAACGAAGCCCTACCTGCAGAGAAACTAAGCCCTACCTGCAGAGAAACTAAGCCCTACCTGCAGAGAAAGGAAGCCCTACCTGCAGAGAAACTAAGCCCTACCTGCAGAGAAACTAAGTCCTACCTGCAGAGAAAGGAAGCCCTACCTGCAGAGAAAGGAAGCCCTACCTGCAGAGAAACTAAGTCCTACCTGCAGAGAAAGGAAGCCCTACCTGCAGAGAAAGGAAGCCCTACCTGCAGAGAAACTAAGTCCTACCTGCAGAGAAACAAAGCCCTACCTGCAGAGAAAGAAAGCCCTACCTGCAGAGAAACTAAGCCCTACCTGCAGAGAAACTAAGCCCTACCTGCAGAGAAACTAAGCCCTACCTGCAGAGAAACAAAGCCCTACCTGCAGAGAAACAAAGCCCTACCTGCAGAGAAACAAAGCCCTACCTGCAGAGAAACAAAGCCCTACCTGCAGAGAAACAAAGCCCTACCTGCAGAGAAACAAAGCCCTACCTGCAGAGAAACAAAGCCCTACCTGCAGAGAAACAAAGCCCTACCTGCAGAGAAACAAAGCCCTACCTGCAGAGGAACAAAGCCAAGCCCTACCTGCAGAGAAAAGCCCTTCCTACTCTGATGATGTTCTTCTGTGTTTCCTCTCCAGGTTCCGTGTGGGAGAGATCCATACGACAGATCGGCTTTGAGAGGTAAGAGATAAGGAAAACATGTACAGTACATAGATAAGAGTTAATAAAGTGAATAATGTTATTATTATATACACTATTTCTGCTGTATATCTCATGTACATCATTTCTGACGTTAATAAAATGTCAAACCTGAATAGAAATGTCACACATTAGAGGACAGCAGAAAGTACCACAGATGAGAATATCTTGTGAAATATACCACCCACTATCTGTCTTAGAGATATAACTTTTTTTGGGTGCGTATGGAACATTTCTGGGATCTTTTATTTCATCTCATGATAAATGGGACCAACACTTTATTTTTGTTCAGTATAATTAGTTAGGGCTCTGGTCAAAAGTAGTGCACTATGTAGGGAATAGGGTACAATTTGGGACACATACTAGGTTTCTAAATGCTTCTGCTGGTTCTGACATATGTCCTTCTCAACCTGTGGTTTCTGTTGATGTTAAACCTCATTATGTCTGTGAGTCTGTTGATGTTAAACCTCATTATGTCTGTGAGTCTGTTGATGTTAAACCTCATTATGTCTGTCAGTCTGTTGATGTTAAACCTCATTATGTCTGTCAGTCTGTTAATGTTAAACCTCATTATGTCTGTGAGTGTTGATGTTAAACCTCATTATGTCTGTGAGTGTTGATGTTAAACCTCATTATGTCTGTGAGTGTTGATGTTGAACCTCATTATGTCTGTCAGTCTGTTGATGTTAAACCTCATTATGTCTGTCAGTCTGTTGATGTTAAACCTCATTATGTCTGTCAGTCTGTTGATGTTAAACCTCATTATGTCTGTCAGTCTGTTGATGTTAAACCTCATTATGTCTGTCAGTCTGTTGATGTTAAACCTCATTTTGTCTGTCAGTCTGTTGATGTTAAACCTCATTATGTCTGTCAGTCTGTTGATGTTAAACCTCATTATGTCTGTCAGTCTGTTGATGTTAAACCTCATTATGTCTGTCAGTCTGTTGATGTTAAACCTCATTATGTCTGTCAGTCTGTTGATGTTAAACCTCATTATGTCTGTCAGTCTGTTGATGTTAAACCTCATTTTGTCTGTCAGTCTGTTGATGTTAAACCTCATTATGTCTGTCAGTCTGTTGATGTTAAACCTCATTATGTCTGTCAGTCTGTTGATGTTAAACCTCATTATGTCTGTGAGTGTTGATGTTAAACCTCATTATGTCTGTCAGTCTGTTGATGTTAAACCTCATTATGTCTGTCAGTCTGTTGATGTTAAACCTCATTATGTCTGTCAGTCTGTTGATGTTAAACCTCATTATGTCTGTCAGTCTGTTGATGTTAAACCTCATTATGTCTGTCAGTCTGTTGATGTTAAACCTCATTATGTCTGTCAGTCTGTTGATGTTAAACCTCATTTTGTCTGTCAGTCTGTTGATGTTAAACCTCATTATGTCTGTCAGTCTGTTGATGTTAAACCTCATTATGTCTGTCAGTCTGTTGATGTTAAATTATGTCTCTGTTGATTAAACCTGTCTGTCAGTCTGTTGATGTTAAACCTCATTTTGTCTGTCAGTCTGTTGATGTTAAACCTCATTATGTCTGTCAGTCTGTTGATGTTAAACCTCATTATGTCTGTCAGTCTGTTGATGTTAAACCTCATTATGTCTGTCAGTCTGTTGATGTTAAACCTCATTATGTCTGTCAGTCTGTTGATGTTAAACCTCATTATGTCTGTCAGTCTGTTGATGTTAAACCTCATTTTGTCTGTCAGTCTGTTGATGTTAAACCTCATTATGTCTGTCAGTCTGTTGATGTTAAACCTCATTATGTCTGTCAGTCTGTTGATGTTAAACCTCATTATGTCTGTCAGTCTGTTGATGTTAAACCTCATTATGTCTGTCAGTCTGTTGATGTTAAACCTCATTTTGTCTGTCAGTCTGTTGATGTTAAACCTCATTATGTCTGTCAGTCTGTTGATGTTAAACCTCATTATGTCTGTCAGTCTGTTGATGTTAAACCTCATTATGTCTGTGAGTGTTGATGTTAAACCTCATTATGTCTGTCAGTCTGTTGATGTTAAACCTCATTATGTCTGTCAGTCTGTTGATGTTAAACCTCATTATGTCTGTCAGTCTGTTGATGTTAAACCTCATTATGTCTGTCAGTCTGTTGATGTTAAACCTCATTATGTCTGTCAGTCTGTTGATGTTAAACCTCATTATGTCTGTGAGTGTTGATGTTAAACCTCATTATGTCATGCAGGTGAAAGAGGACCCAAAAGCGACTTGGCGAAAACAGAGTCTTTAATCCAGAAAAGTAAATACAAACAAAAAACACAACTTTCACTCGAAATGACGAGGACAAACTGGAGACTCGATCTTGAACAGCAGGTGAACAGCAGGTTGCCTCGGGAAGGCACTTGAACCAGACAGACTCAGACACCTGCTCACCACGCAGCATCTGAGGAAAACACGACACGACAGGGCGATACACAAACACAGCACGGTGAATTCTAGACAAGGAACCGACAGGACAGGAACGGAACACAAAGGAAGAAATAGGGACTCTAATCAGGGGAAAGGATCGGGAACAGGTGTGGGAAGACTAAATGATTGATTAGGGGAATAGGAACAGCTGGGAGCAGGAACGGAACGATAGAGAGAAGAGAGAGCGAGAGAGTGAGAGAGGGAGGGGGAGAGAGAGGGATAGAAAGAGGGAAAGAACCTAATAAGACCAGCAGAGGGAAACGAATAGAATGGGAAGCACAGGGACAAGACAAGATAATAAATGACAAAACATGACAGTACCCCCACTCACCGAGCGCCTCCTGGCGCACTCGAGGAGGAATCCTGGCGGCAACGGAGGAAATCATCAATGAGTGAACGGTCCAGCACGTCCCGAGACGGAACCCAACTCCTCTCCTCAGGACCGTAACCCTCCCAATCCACTAAGTATTGGTGACCCCGTCCCCGAGAACGCATGTCCATGATCTTATGTACCTTGTAAATAGGTGCGCTCTCGACAAGGACGGGAGGGGGAGGGAAGACGAACGGGGGTGCGAAGAAAGGGCTTGACACAGGAGACATGGAAGACAGGATGGACGCGACGAAGATGTCGCGGAAGAAGCAGTCGCACAGCGACAGGCTTGACGACCTGGGAGACACGGAACGGACCAATGAACCGCGGAGTCAACTTACGAGAAGCTGTCGTAAGAGGAAGGTTGCGAGTGGAAAGCCACACTCTCTGGCCGCAACAATACCTTGGACTCTTAATCCTGCGTTTATTGGCGGCTCTCACAGTCTGTGCCCTGTAACGGCAAAGTGCAGACCTCACCCTCCTCCAGGTGCGCTCACAACGTTGGACAAACGCTTGAGCGGAGGGAACGCTGGACTCGGCAAGCTGGGATGAGAACAGAGGAGGCTGGTAACCCAGACTACTCTGAAACGGAGATAACCCGGTAGCAGACGAAGGAAGCGAATTGTGAGCGTATTCTGCCCAGGGGAGCTGTTCTGCCCAAGACGCAGGGTTTCTGAAAGAAAGGCTGCGTAGTATGCGACCAATCGTCTGATTGGCCCTCTCTGCTTGACCGTTAGACTGGGGATGAAACCCGGAAGAGAGACTGACGGACGCACCAATCAAACGACAGAACTCCCTCCAAAACTGTGACGTGAATTGCGGGCCTCTGTCTGAAACGGCGTCTAACGGGAGGCCATGAATTCTGAATACATTCTCGATAATGATTTGTGCCGTCTCCTTAGCGGAAGGAAGTTTAGCGAGGGGAATGAAATGTGCCGCCTTAGAGAACCTATCGACAACCGTAAGAATCACAGTCTTCCCCGCAGACAAAGGCAGACCGGTAATGAAGTCTAGGGCGATGTGAGACCATGGTCGAGAAGGAATGGGGAGCGGTCTGAGACGACCGGCAGGAGGAGAGTTACCCGACTTAGTCTGCGCGCAGTCCGAACAAGCAGCCACGAAACGGCGCGTGTCACGCTCCTGAGTCGGCCACCAAAAGCGCTGGCGAATAGACGCAAGAGTGCCTCGAACACCGGGATGACCAGCTAACTTGGCAGAGTGAGCCCACTGAAGAACAGCCAGACGAGTGGAAACAGGAACGAAAAGGAGGTTACTAGGACAAGCGCGCGGCGACGCAGTGTGCGTGAGTGCTTGCTTAACCTGTCTTTCAATTCCCCAGACTGTTAACCCGACAACACGCCCATAAGGAAGAATCCCCTCGGGATCAGTAGAAGCCACAGAAGAACTAAACAGACGGGATAAGGCATCAGGCTTGGTGTTCTTGCTACCCGGACGGTAAGAAATCACAAACTCGAAACGAGCGAAAAACAACGCCCAACGAGCTTGACGGGCATTAAGTCGTTTGGCAGAACGGATGTACTCAAGGTTCTTATGGTCTGTCCAAACGACAAAAGGAACGGTCGCCCCCTCCAACCACTGTCGCCATTCGCCTAGGGCTAAGCGGATGGCGAGCAGTTCACGGTTACCCACATCATAGTTGCGCTCAGATGGCGACAGGCGATGAGAAAAATAAGCGCAAGGATGAACCTTATCGTCAGACTGGAAGCGCTGGGATAGAATGGCTCCCACGCCTACCTCTGAAGCGTCAACCTCGACAATGAATTGTCTAGTGACGTCAGGAGTAACGAGGATAGGAGCGGACGTAAAACGTTCTTTTAGAAGATCAAAAGCTCCCTGGGCGGAACCGGACCACTTAAAACACGTCTTGACAGAAGTAAGAGCTGTGAGAGGGGCAGCAACTTGACCGAAATTACGAATGAAACGCCGATAGAAATTAGCGAAACCTAAAAAGCGCTGCAACTCGACACGTGACCTTGGAACGGGCCAATCACTGACAGCTTGGACCTTAGCGGAATCCATCTGAATGCCTTCAGCGGAAATAACGGAACCGAGAAAAGTAACGGAGGAGACATGAAAAGAGCACTTCTCAGACTTTACGTAGAGACAATTCTCTAAAAGGCGCTGTAGAACACGTCGAACGTGCTGAACATGAATCTCGAGTGACGGAGAAAAAATCAGGATATCGTCAAGATAGACAAAAACAAAAATGTTCAGCATGTCTCTCAGAACATCATTAACTAATGCCTGAAAAACAGCTGGCGCATTGGCGAGACCGAACGGCAGAACCCGGTACTCAAAATGCCCTAACGGAGTGTTAAACGCCGTTTTCCACTCGTCCCCCTCTCTGATGCGCACGAGATGGTAAGCGTTACGAAGGTCCAACTTAGTAAAGCACCTGGCTCCCTGCAGAATCTCGAAGGCTGATGACATAAGGGGAAGCGGATAACGATTCTTAACCGTTATGTCATTCAGCCCTCGATAATCCACGCAGGGGCGCAGAGTACCGTCCTTCTTCTTAACAAAAAAGAACCCCGCCCCGGCCGGAGAGGAAGAAGGCACTATGGTACCGGCGTCAAGAGACACAGACAAATAATCCTCGAGAGCCTTACGTTCGGGAGCCGACAGAGAGTATAGTCTACCCCGAGGAGGAGTGGTCCCCGGAAGGAGATCAATACTACAATCATACGACCGGTGAGGAGGAAGGGAGTTGGCTCGGGACCGACTGAAGACCGTGCGCAGATCATGATATTCCTCCGGCACTCCTGTCAAATCGCCAGGTTCCTCCTGAGAAGTAGGGACAGAAGAAACGGGAGGGATGGCAGACATTAAACACTTCACATGACAAGAAACGTTCCAGGATAGGATAGAATTACTAGACCAATTAATAGAAGGATTATGACATACTAGCCAGGGATGACCCAAAACAACAGGTGTAAACGGTGAATGAAAAATCAAAAAAGAAATAGTCTCACTGTGGTTACCAGATACTGTGAGGGTTAAAGGTAGTGTCTCAAATCTGATACTGGGAAGATGACTACCATCTAAGGCGAACATGGGCGTAGGCTTCTCTAACTCTCTGAAAGGAATGTCATGTTTCCGAACCCATGCTTCGTCCATGAAACAACCCTCAGCCCCAGAGTCTATCAAGGCACTACATGTAGCACCCGAACCGGTCCAGCGTAGATGGACCGACAAAGTAGTACAGGATTTTGATGGAGAGACTTGAGTAGTTGCGCTCACCTGTAGCCCTCCGCTTACAGATGAGCTCTGGCTTTTACTGGACATGAATTAACAAAATGTCCAGCAACTCCGCAATAGAGGCACAGGCGGTTGGTGATCCTCCGTTCCCTCTCCTTAGTCGAGATGCGAATCCCTCCCAGCTGCATGGGCTCAGACTCTGAGCCAGAGGAGGGAGATGGTTGCGATGCGGAGCAGGGAAACACCGTTGATGCGAGCTCTCTTCCACGAGCCCGGTGACGAAGATCTACCCGTCGTTCTATGCGGATGGCGAGAGCAATCAAAGAGTCCACATCTGAAGGAACCTCCCGGGAGAGAATCTCATCCTTAACCACTGCGTGGAGTCCCTCCAGAAAACGAGCGAGCAGCGCCGGCTCGTTCCACTCACTAGAGGCAGCAAGAGTACGAAACTCAATAGAATAATCCGTTATGGACCGTTCACCTTGGCATAAGGAAGCCAGGGCCCTAGAAGCCTCCCTACCAAAAACTGAACGGTCAAAAACCCGAATCATCTCCTCTTTAAAGTTCTGGAACCTGTTAGAGCAATCAGCCCTTGCCTCCCAGATAGCTGTGCCCCATTCTCGAGCCCGGCCAGTAAGGAGTGAAATGACGTAAGCAACCCGAGCTCTCTCTCTAGAGTATGTGTTGGGTTGGAGAGAGAACACAATCTCACACTGCGTGAGAAAGGAGCGGCATTCAGTGGGCTGCCCGGAGTAGCAAGGTGGGTTATTAACCCTAGGTTCTGGAGGCTCGGCAGGCCAGGAAGTAACAGGTGGCACGAGACGTAGACTCTGGAACTGTCCAGAGAGGTCGGAAACCTGAGCGGCCAGGTTCTCCACGGCATGGCGAGCAGCAGACAATTCCTGCTCGTGTCTGCCGAGCATGGCTCCTTGGATCTTGACGGCAGTGTAACGAGCGTCTGAAGTCGCTGGGTCCATTCCTTGGTCGGTTCCTTCTGTCATGCAGGTGAAAGAGGACCCAAAAGCGACTTGGCGAAAACAGAGTCTTTAATCCAGAAAAGTAAATACAAACAAAAAACACAACTTTCACTCGAAATGACGAGGACAAACTGGAGACTCGATCTTGAACAGCAGGTGAACAGCAGGTTGCCTCGGGAAGGCACTTGAACCAGACAGACTCAGACACCTGCTCACCACGCAGCATCTGAGGAAAACACGACACGACAGGGCAATACACAAACACAGCACGGTGAATTCTAGACAAGGAACCGACAGGACAGGAACGGAACACAAAGGAAGAAATAGGGACTCTAATCAGGGGAAAGGATCGGGAACAGGTGTGGGAAGACTAAATGATTGATTAGGGGAATAGGAACAGCTGGGAGCAGGAACGGAACGATAGAAGAGAGAGCGAGAGAGAGAGAGAGAGGGAGGGGGAGAGAGAGGGATAGAAAGAGGGAAAGAACCTAATAAGACCAGCAGAGGGAAACGAATAGAATGGGAAGCACAGGGACAAGACAAGATAATAAATGACAAAACATGACACATTATGTCTGTCAGTCTGTTGATGTTAAACCTCATTATGTCTGTCAGTCTGTTGATGTTAAACCTCATTATGTCTGTGAGTGTTGATGTTGAACCTCATTATGTCTGTGAGTGTTGATGTTAAACCTCATTATGTCTGTGAGTGTTGATGTTAAACCTCATTATGTCTGTGAGTGTTGATGTTAAACCTCATTATGTCTGTCAGTCTGTTGATGTTAAACCTCATTATGTCTGTCAGTCTGTTGATGTTAAACCTCATTATGTCTGTCAGTCATTTATCTACACTAATTGAAGTGGATTTAACAAGTGATATCTATAAGGGATCACAGTTTTCACCTGGATTCACCTGGTCAGTCTATGTCATGGAAAGCTCATGTTTTGTAGAGAAATTTGTCTGGCTGAATCTATGAACATAGAACTCAGTGGTTTCTCCATGAAGTGGCACGATCAGACAACGTAGGACTCGGGCTAGTCCAAAGAGGGAGGGGCCTTTTAATAAACAGCAACTGGTGCGTTGCTTCCAGTTTTAAGGAAAATCTCAAGATTTTGCTCACCTGATATAGAATACCTCATGCTAAGCTGCACACCTTTTTTTATCTACTTAGAGAGTTCTCATCAGTAATTATCGAGGCTTTCTACATTTCTCCACAGGCCAACTGTGGCACTCAACAAACTGTATTGAGCCATAAACAAAACAGGAAAGCGCACACCCAGAGGCAGCGTTTATGGTGGACGGAGACTTAAAAACCATCCTACCTCATTTCTACCAACATGTATCCTGCACCACTAGGGGGTGCTAAACACCAGACCACTTTTATTCTACACACAGTAATGCATAACAGGCCCTCCCCTCCCTCTGGCAAATCTGACCACGACTCTATCCTCCTGCTTCCTATTTACAAACAAAAGCTAAAACAGGAAGTACCAGTGACACGCTCAATACAGAAGTGGTCAGATGAAGCAGACGCGAGGATACACGACTGCTTTGCTAGTACAGACTGGGATATGTTCTGCTATTCATCCAATACCACATCGGTCATCAATATGTGCATCGACGACATCATCCACACAGTGACTATTCCACACAGTGACTATAATGTATCCAAACATAAAACCATGGGTTACAGGAAATATCAGTGCTGGGCTAAAGGCTAGAGTCACCGCTTACAAGGAATGGGAAAAACGGACGCGCTACAACCTCCAACTAGACATCAAACAGGAAAAATTAGAATATAGGAGGAAGGGCTTACAGACAATAACGGACTACATAGGGAAACCCAGCCGTGAGATGCCCAGTGACACAGCCTTCCAATCGAGCTAAATGCCTTTTATACTCGCGTAAAGGAAAACAACACCAAGTCTTGCATGAAAGCCCCTGTTGTTCTGGATGACTGTGAGATCTCGCTCTCTATGACCGATGTGAGTAAACAGCAAGGCCTTCGGGCCAGATAGAATACTAGGGCACGTTCTCAAAGCATTCACAGACCAGCTGGAAAGTGACTTCACTGACGTTTTCGATCTCTCTTTGTCTGTAATCCCAACATCTTTCAAGCTGACCACCACTGTCCCTGTCCCCAAGAACTCCAAGGTAACCTGCCTAAATGCCTATTGCTTTGTAGCACACATCTGTAAGTATGAAGTGCTTTGGAAGGCTGATCATGACACACATCAACACCATCATCCCAGATGCCCTAGAGCCACTCCTATTCGCATGCTGCCTCAACAGATCCACATATGACTCCGGTTCAGACTACGGATCAGTGTTCAACACCATAGTGCCCTCCAAGCTCATCACCAAGCTCGGGACCCTGGGAATGAACACCTCCCGCTGCAATTGGATCCTGTACTTCCTGATGGGCCGGCCCAAGATGGTGAGGGTAGGCAATAACACCCCCGTCATGCTGACCCTCAACACGGGGGCCTCCCAGAGGTGTGTGCTAAGTCCCCTCCTGTACTCCCTGTTCATCCATGACTGAGTGGCGATGCACAACTCCAACAGTAGTAGGCCAGATCACAGACAGCGATGAGACAACCTACAGGGATTAGGTCAGAGACTTTGCAGTGTGGTGCCATGACAACAACCTCTCGCTCAATGTTGGTAAAGCCAAGGAGCTGATTGTGGACTACAGGAGAAAGAGGGGAGAGCCTGCCTCCATCCACATCGACGGGGTTGTAGTGGAGCGGGTTGAGAGCTTCAGGTTCCTTGGTGTCCACATCACTAAGAACTTAACGTGGTCCACATGCTCCCGCATAGTAATGAAGAGGGCATGACAGCGTCTCGTCCCCCTCAGGAGGCTGAAAATATTTGGCATGGACCAATCAGATCCTCAAAAAGTTCTACATCTGCACCATCGAGAGCATCTTGACAGGCTGATTGTAGTGTAACAACGGTAAGTCTAATCTGTTTCTGTCTGTCTCTCTGTGTCCAGTGTGATAGGTGCAGATGCAGGGAACGGTATCCGTGTGTTTCTCCCTGACGTAGGGATGTTTCTAACTGGTCTGGGCTGCTGGCTGTTGTGTCACAGTCTGGTCCAAAACAGACCACCAGAGGACGTGGTTTACGACTTCGAACCGGAGGAAGGGGTGAGTGAAGGGACACACACACACACACACACACACACACACACACACACACACACACACACACACACACACACACACACACACACACACACACACACACACACACACACACACACACACACACACACACACACACACACACACACACACACACACACACACACACACACACACACACACACACACACACACACACACTGAAGTTGAACTCTAATGAAAACATTTATTACAATACAACCTTATATTTTTCTGTTATAAAATCAGTTGATTTCCTTTGATTAACATGAATTTATCATCACAACAATTACTTCACAAATGTTATGAATTGGTTATGAAATACCTGAAGGCTTTAAAGGTTTTATTAAACCTTATCAAATCAAATCAAATGTTATTGGTCACATACAACATGGTTAGCAGATGTTAATGCGAGTGTAGCGAAATGCTTGTGCTTCTAGTTCCCGAAGGTGCAGTAATATCTAACAAGTAATCTATGCTACGGGGCGGTAGTCATTTAGTTTAGTTTTCTTTGCCTTCTTGGGTACAGGAACAATGCTAGCCATCTTGAAGCATGTTGGGGGACAGCACTGGGACAACTGGGACAGGGAGAGATTGAATATGTCCGTAATCACTCCAGTCAGCTGGTCTGTGCATTGAGATGAAAGACACACAGAGTTAATTACAGGGTCTGAGCACAGGCCACAGGAAGGGGGGATGTATATTATCTTTAGGTCAAAGGAAGGGTCTTGACATCATATAATCTGGCCGAAAGCAGATGTGGGCGTTACTGGGCTGAACAAGCAGGACGTAAAGATTGGAATGTATTTGCATTGGGGGATGAACTGATAATGTGCAAGGAGATGAAAAGGAGAGCGAAAGCTCTGGGTGTGGGGAGTCCCGTGGGTCCTGTGGGGCTCTCCGACTTACGATACGAGGGTGTATTAAAAGTCTATCATTGAATTCAAAGTTCTTGAACGTGTCATTTTTTAACTGATTGGCCACTACATCTGTGCATGCTCTGAGGACGTGGCTATGGATGCCGTTTGGGCCAGCAGCCTTGCGTGGTTTAACACATTTAAATGTTTTACTCACGTCGTCCACGGAGAATGGGGGTGCTGACCTTGTTAGCGGGCCACAATGGTGGCACTGCATTGTCCTCAAAGCAGACAAAGAAGATGTTTAGTTTGTCTGGAAGCGTAACGTCGGTACCCGTGCCATGGCTGGTTTTCTCTTTTGTTGTCCGTGATTTCCTGTAGAAATGCCACATATGTCTTGTGTCTGAGCCGTTGAATTGCGACTCCAATTTGTCCCTGTACCAACATTTTGCTTGTTTGATTGCCTTGGGGAGGGAATAACTACAATGTTTATATTCAGCCGTTATTCCCAGACCTTTTTCCATGGTTAAATGCGGTGGTTTGCTCTTTCAGTTTTACCCGTGCATGGTTTCTGGTTAGGGTAGGTTTTAATAGTCACAGTGGGGAAACAATTCTCCAATGCACTTCTTTATAAACTCACTCACTGAGTCAGCGTATAGGTCTATGTTGTTCTCTGAGGCTGACCGGAACATATTCCAGTCCGCGTGATCAAAACAATCTTGAAGTGTGGCTTCTGATTGGTCAGACCAGCGTTGAATGGTTCTAGTCACTGGTACATCCTGTTTGAGTTTCTGCCTATAAGCTGGTAGGAGCAAGATGGCGTCGTGGTCAGATTTGCCGAAGGGAGGACGGGGGAGGGCTTTGTATGCATCACGGAAGTTAGTAGCAGTGTATTACCCCTGCGCGTAGTGCAATCAATATGCTGATAGATTTTAGGTAGCCTTGTTCTCAAATTTGCTTTGTTAAAATCCCCAGCTACAATAAATGTTGCCTCAGGATGTATGGCTTCAAGTTTACATTGAGTTCAGTGAAGTTCCTTGAGGGCCGTCTTGGTGTCTGCTTGAGGGGGAATGTACACAGCTGTGACGATAACTGAGGAGAATTCTCTTGGGAGGTAAAATGGCCGGCATTTGATTGTAAGGAATTCCAGATCAGGTGAGCAGAAGGACTTGAGTTCCTGTATGCTGTTATGATTACTCCATGAGTCGTTAATCATGAAGCATACACCCCCGCCCTTCCTCTTCCCAGAGAGGTGTTTATCTCTGTCGGCGCGATGCATGGAGAAGCCTGGTGGCTGAATCAATTCCGACAACATATCCCAAAGGAGCCATGTTTCCGTGAAACAGAGAATGTTACAATCTCTGATGTCTCTCTGGAAGGCAACCCTTGCTCGATTTTCATCAACCTTGTTGTCAAGCGACTGGACATTGGTGAGTAGTATATTCGGGAACGGTGGGCTCTGTCTCCGGAGCCTGACCCTTCTGCGGCGCTGTAGTTTTGGGTCGCCTTCTGGGATCCGATCCGTTGTCCTCTCCAAACAGAGGTTTCGCTTTGGGAAAGTCGTATTCCTGGTCGTAATGTTGGTAAGCCGACATCGCTCTTATATCCAATAGTTCTTCCCGGCTGTGTGTAATAAGACTTAAGATTTCCTGGGGCAACAATGTAAGAAATAATACATTAAACAAACAAAATACTGCAAAGTTTCCTAAGAACTCGAATTGAGGCGACCATCTTGCTACGTAAAACGTAATGAAAAAAAAAAAGTTGATATCCACCATGTATAATTAGCAACCTATTTCAGAGTTCAGAGTTCAGTTAAATAAGAACATTTGAATGTTTCCTGAATGTTAATGTGAACACTACTATGTATCTGAAGTGTTATTCCTTGGAAAAGTTTGTCTGGTTCATCATACTATGTCTCTCTCCCTCTCCTCTCTCACCCCCCCCTCTCTCTCTCCAAGCCTCCATGCTTCTATTTAAAAAAACATCTTTCTCATCAATAGAGCCCCAGCTTCAAACTCTCCCATGGTTCATAAACACTGACAACAGAATTTGAGTTTAGCAGTGTTTCCCTCGACCGGTGATAAAGTTGGAAGGCTGCCCCCTGGCATTAAGCCCCTTCCCTGGTATCTACCCACCTCTCTTTATTGCTCTGATATAATTAAAACCTCACTCAGATGGCACTGTAGAATAGACTCTAGACCAGATTTGTTCCTCGGACTGCCAGATGGTGAAGTGTGATTCATCTTTCCAGAGAACGCTTTTCCACTGCTCCAGAGTCCAAGAGCTTTACACAACTCACAACAGTCAACGCTTGGCATTGCGCCTGGTGATCTTAGGCTTTTGTGTGGCTGCTCGGCCATGGAAAACCATTTCATGTAGCTCCCGATGAACAGTGCTACGAGCTTCAGCACTCGGCGACCCCATTCTGTGAACTTGCTACCACTTTGTGGCTGAGCCATTATTGCTCCTAGACATTTCCACTTCCCAATAACAGCACTTACAGTTGACCGGGGCAGCTCTAGCAGGGCAGAAATTTGACAAACTGACTTGTTGGAAAGGAGGCATCTATTACGGTGCCACGTTGGATGTCACTGAGCTCTTCAGCAAGGCCATTCTACTGCCAGTGTTTGTCTATGGAGATTGCATGACAGTGTGTTTGATTGTATACACCTGTCAGTAATGGGTGTGACTAAAATAGCTGAATCCACTCATTTGAAAGGGTGTCCACATCATTTTCGTCAACATCCGCTGAATTGCAGAGCGCCAAATTCAAATTAAATTACTAAAAATATTAAATTTTCATGAAATCACAAGTGCAATATACCAAAATACAGCTTAGCTTGTTATTAATCCACCTGGCATGTCAGATTTCAAAAAAGCTTTACAGCGAAAGCAAACCAAGCGTTTATGTTAGGACAGCTCTCTCAGCAGACAAAACATTACAAACAGCTAGCAGCAAAGTAGATTGGTCACGAAAGTCAGAAAAGCACTAAAATTAATCTCTTACCTTTGATGATCTTTGGATGTTTGCACTCACGAGACTCCCAGTTACACAATAAATGTTTGTTTTGTTTGATAAAGATTATTTTTATATCCAAAAACCTCCATTTGGTTGGTGCGTTATTTGTACTATTTTCTACATTGTAGAATAATAGTGAAGACATCACAACTATGAAATAACACATATGGAATCATGTAGTAACCAAAGTGTTAAACAAAGTTTTAAACCAATCAAAATATATTTTATATTTGAAATAGCCACCCTTTGCCTTGATGACAGCTTTGCACGCTCTTGGCATTCTCTCAACCAGCTTTATGAGGTAGTCACCTGTAATACATTTCAATTAACAGGTGTGCCTTGTTGAAAGTTAATTTGTGGAATTTCTTACCTTCTTAATGCGTTTGAGCCAACCAGTTGCGTTGTTTAGGTAGGGGTGGTATACAGAAGATAGCCATGGGATTTTGAATGCCCTCAGAGAGTCAGGACACCCGTTTTAACTTCCCATCCAAAAGACGACACCCTACACAGGGCAGTGTCCTCAAATGTAATTAAGGTTTGAAATGTTTCAGAACCATTCAGTCGTGTTTCAGAACCATTTAATCGTGATTCAGAACCATTTAGTCATGTTTCAGAACCATTCAGTCGTGTTTCAGAACCATTCAGTCATGTTTCAGAAACATTCAGTCGTGTTTCAGAACCATTCAGTCGTGTTTCAGAACCATTCAGGCATGTTTCAGAACCATTCAGGCGTGTTTCAGAACCATTCAGTCGTGTTTCAGAACCATTCAGTCATGTTTCAGAACCATTCAGTCGTGTTTCAGAACCATTCAGTCGTGTTTCAGAACCATTCAGTCGTGTTTCAGAACCATTCAGTCGTGTTTCAGAATCATTCAGTCGTGTTTCAGAACCATTCAGTCGTGTTTCAGAAACATTCAGTCGTGTTTCAGAACCATTCAGTCGTGTTTCAGAACCATTCAGTCATGTTTCAGAACCATTCAGGCATGTTTCAGAACCATTCAGGCATGTTTCAGAACCATTCAGTCGTGTTTCAGAACCATTCAGTCGTGTTTCAGAACCATTCAGTCGTGTTTCAGAACCATTAAGTCGTGTTTCAGAACCATTCAGTCGTGTTTCAGAACCATTCAGTCATGTTTCAGAAACATTCAGTCATATTTTAGAACCATTCAGTCGTGTTTCAGAACCATTCAGTCATGTTTCAGAACCATTCAGGCGTGTTTCAGAACCATTTAGTCATGGTTTAGAACCATTCAGTCATATTTCAGAAACATTCAGGCATGTTTCAGAAACATTCAGTCATATTTTAGAACCATTCAGTCGTGTTTCAGAAACATTCAGTCATATTTTAGAACCATTCAGTCATGTTTCAGAAACATTCAGTCATATTTTAGAACCATTCAGTCGTGTTTCAGAACCATTCAGGCATGTTTCAGAACCATTCAGGCATGTTTCAGAACCATGGATAGCTCTAGCGACAAACTCAATGTGCCACACACTAAGGGGGTAAATGTTAATTATAATGAGGGTTACAGGGTAGCCTAGTAGTTAGAGCGTTGGACTAGTAACCGGAAGGTTGCAAGTTCAAGCCCCCGAGCTGACAAGGTACAATTCTGTCGTTCTGCTCCTGAACAGGCAGTTAACCCACTGTTCCTAGGCCGTCATTGAAAATAAGAATTTGTTCTTAACTGACTTGCCTGGTTAAATAAAGGTAAAATAAAAAAAACATAGAGAAAATCAGACCTCTCTGAAAGGAAAATGTATAGCCCTCCCTTCAGCAAAATATATTTTTACCTAAACCCTCCGAGAACACAAGTGACCCTCCCCTATACACACAATAATAATTAAAACATAAAATGGATAGTAGGGAACATGTCTACCATTTACCCTCACTTCTTGGGCAGACCAGAGCCTTAGATATGAAGTTTTAGAAATGGTTCTTCGTTCTGTCAGCGTTACATGGCAACGCAGGAATTTTGATAGAGCACAGGGCTGCTGGGGGCCAGAAGGTTGCGGGTTCACAGACCACCGTGGACATGGGGTGGAAATATCTCCTTCATAGTAAAAGCATTGCATGAATCTACCATCCTATATCTCCTTCATAGTAAAAGCATTGCATGAATCTATCATCCTATATCTCCTTCATAGTAAAAGCATTGCATGAATCGATCAAATATTTTATACAATTCTACGTTATTAAAAAAAAAAATTATACCACACAAATGACAGAAATTACAGGCTAAGAATGGACAAAGAGATAGGCCTGCGTTCATCTCATCATATTTTTCCAATGCCAAATCAGTGTGTCTTGTTAAATCGGAGACTTAATTAGGAAGCTGAGTATTTTCAAAAGTTAGTCCTACAGTGTTAGTCCTACACTTTCCACCCCAGGCAGAGTAGGTCTACCTTTCCACCCCAGACAGAGTAGGTCTACCTTTCCACCCCAGACAGAGTAGGACCTACCTTTCCACCCCAGACAGAGTAGGCCTACCTTTCCACCCCAGACAGAGTAGGACCTACCTTTCCACCCCAGACAGAGTAGGTCTACCTTTCCACCCCAGACAGAGTAGACCTACCTTTCCACCCCAGACAGACTAGGCTTGCCTTTCCACCCCAGACAGAGTAGGCCTACCTTTCCACCCCAGACAGAGTAGGACCTACCTTTCCACCCCAGACCGAGTAGACCTACCTTTCCACCCCAGACAGAGTAGGACATACCTTTCCACCCCAGACAGACTAGGCCTACCTTTCCACCCCAGACAGACTAGGCCTACCTTTCCACCCCGGACAGAGTAGGCCTACCGACACAGAACAACGTAAGCTTTAACTATTGGATACTCTTCTGTGGTTTAACCCAACGAGAGAAGGTCATAAGTGTTTCCCGATAATTTGTCTGGTATAAAAATCTTCAAGTTTCAGCACCACAATATAAGTTAGTTGAATCTGGCTTATTGTGAGATAACTCTGAGAAAGACATAATGGGCAAGAAACATTTTTCGTTTTTAATCCCCCAAATATTGTACACTCAGTGTAACAGACTAATAAGCAATTCATTCTAAAATACTGAGAAATATAGAAATGTCATCATAATTGACCCTCCCTTGGACTAGATTTAAAAAAACAAAGAATATTGAACCCTCCCCTTGTCTGAGCATGTCCCTCCCATTTTTACTTAAATTTACTATAGATCCACCTCTAACTAGTAGTTCTCTATGAGGAGGTTTGGCCACCTCTAACTAGTAGTTATTCATGAGTAGGTTTGGCCACCTCTAACTAGTAGTTATTCATGAGTAGGTTTGGCCACCTCTAACCAGTAGTTTTCTATGAGGAGGTTTGGCCACCTCTAACTAGTAGTTATTCATGAGTAGGTTTGGCCACCTCTAACTAGTAGTTATTCATGAGTAGGTTTGGCCTCCTCTAACCAGTAGTTCTCCATGAGGAGGTTTGGCCACCTCTAGCTAGTTATTCATGAGGAGGTTTGGCCACCTCTAACTAGGAGTTATTCATGACCTCTAACTAGTAAGCCTCTATGAGGAGGTTTGGCCACCTCTAACTAGTAGTTATTCATGAGGAGGTTTGTCCAACTCTAACTAGTAATTATTCATGAGGAGGTTTGGCCACCTCTAACTAGTAGTTATTCATGAGGAGGTTTGGCCACCTCTAACTAGTAGTTCTCTATGAGGAGGTTTGGCCTCCTCTAACTAGTAGTTATTCATGAGTAGGTTTGGCCAACTCTAACTAGTAGTTATTCATGAGGAGGTTTGGCCACCTCTAGCTAGTTATTCATGAGGAGGTTTGGCCACCTCTAACCAGTAGTTCTCTATGAGGAGGTTTGGCCACCTCTAACTAGGAGTTATTCATGACCTCTAACTAGTAAGCCTCTATGAGGAGGTTTGGCCACCTCTAACTAGTAGTTATTCATGAGGAGGTTTGGCCACCTCTAACCAGTAGTTCTCTATGAGGAGGTTTGGCCACCTCTAACCAGTAGTTATTCATGAGGAGGTTTGGCCACCTCTAACTAGTAGTTATTCATGAGTAGGTTTGGCCACCTCTAACTAGTAGTTATTCATGAGTAGGTTTGGCCACCTCTAACTAGTAGTTATTCATGAGGAGGTTTGGCCACCTCTAACTAGTAGTTATTCATGAGGAGGTTTGGCCACCTCTAACTAGTAGTTATTCATGAGGAGGTTTGGCCACCTCTAACTAGTAGTTATTCATGAGGAGGTTTGGCCACCTCTAACCAGTAGTTCTCTATGAGGAGGTTTGGCCACCTCTAACCAGTAGTTATTCATGAGGAGGTTTGGCCACCTCTAACCAGTAGTTCTCTATGAGGAGGTTTGGCCACCTCTAACTAGTAGTTATTCATGAGGAGGTTTGGCCACCTCTAACTAGTAGTTATTCATGAGGAGGTTTGGCCACCTCTAACCAGTAGTTCTCTATGAGGAGGTTTGGCCACCTCTAACTAGTAGTTATTCATGAGGAGGTTTGGCCACCTCTAACCAGTAGTTCTCTATGAGGAGGTTTGGCCATCTCTAACTAGTAGTTATTCATGAGGAGGTTTGGCCACCTCTAACCAGTAGTTCTCTATGAGGAGGTTTGGCCACCTCTAAATAGTAGTTATTCATGAGGAGGTTTGGCCATCTCTAAATAGTAGTTATTCATGAGGAGGTTTGGCCACCTCTAACTAGTAGTTATTCATGAGGAAGTTTGGCCACCTCTAACTAATAGTTATTCATGAGGAGGTTTGGCCATCTCTAAATAGTAGTTATTCATGAGGAGGTTTGGCCACCTCTAAATAGTAGTTATTCATGAGGAGGTTTGGCCACCTCTAACTAGTAGTTATTCATGAGGAGGTTTGGCCACCTCTAACTAGTAGTTATTCATGAGGAGGTTTGGCCACCTCTAACTAGTAGTTATTCATGAGGAGGTTTGGCCATCCCTTTCTTTATATACTGAAATGTTGAAAGAAATACAAAATAAAAGCCTGGGCACCGCAGTGTGTCAAGAACCAGGTGCTGGTTTTTGCAGGACAAGTATGTATCCATTTGGGATTGGCTTTGAATCGTTTCGGCACACTGTCTGTGAACTTTGAACTCTCTGTCTACCAACCAGGTGGAAGAGGAAGATCTTAGCCTTGATGACAATGTCCTGTTGGATGAAAACTTTGAGGCTGGGTACGAGGCTGGAGAAGAGGAGGAAGAAATGGAGGAGGAGGAGGAAGATGAGGAGGAGGAAGAAGAGGAGGAGGAGGGAGAGGAGAGCACCAAGATGAAGATTCTGGGTTGCGTCGCTGCCGTGGCGTCCAAAGTGAAGGAGATCATTGGGAATCTGATCACCACCGCAGGGAAAGTGGTGGTCACCATACTACTAGGGCTAACAGGTCAGTGTCTTTCAGCGGTAGAATCAGCCTCCAACTATCTTACTGTGTACAAACCCTTCTTTATGAGTGCTATTGCATTTCTTAAATATGACTATAGTGAAAATAGGGCCCAGAGATTTTCTTCGTCAGGTCACGTGGTCAGGAAAAACTTCTGGTCTTCTCTGTTATATCTGAATGCTCACATCCCACAGTGTAGCTTGCTGTAAATAAATTTCTGGTCGTATTTCTTAGCTGAATGCTTATTATTTTTCCACCAGGTATCACGCTGCCCCCCCCCCCTCCCAGTCTACTTATTGATTGGTTGATTGATTGATGAATTGATTTATAAATGTATGTGTATTTTTAAGGTATCATGCTGCCCCCCCAGTCTACTTATTGATTGGTTGATTGATTGATGAATTGATTTATAAATGTATGTGTATTTTTAAGGTATCACGCTGCCCCCCCCCAGTCTACTTATTGATTGGTTGATTGATTGATGAATTGATTTATAAATGTATGTGTATTTTTAAGGTATCACGCTGCCCCCCCCCAGTCTACTTATTGATTGGTTGATTGATTGATGAATTGATTTATAAATGTATGTGTATTTTTAAGGTATCACGCTGCCCCCAGTCTACTTATTGATTGGTTGATTGATTGATGAATTGATTTATAAATGTATGTGTATTTTTAAGGTATCACGCTGCCCCCCCAGTCTACTTATTGATTGGTTGATTGATTGATGAATTGATTTATAAATGTATGTGTATTTTTAAGGTATCACGCTGCCCCCCAGTCTACTTATTGATTGGTTGATTGATTGATGAATTGATTTATAAATGTATGTGTATTTTTAAGGTATCACGCTGCCCGCCCCCCCCCAGTCTACTTATTGATTGGTTGATTGATTGATGAATTGATTTATAAATGTATGTGTATTTTTAAGGTATCACGCTGCCCCCAGTCTACTTATTGATTGGTTGATTGATTGATGAATTGATTTATAAATGTATGTGTATTTTTAAGGTATCACGCTGCCCCCCCCAGTCTACTTATTGATTGGTTGATTGATTGATGAATTGATTTATAAATGTATGTGTATTTTTAAGGTATCACGCTGCCCCCCCAGTCTACTTATTGATTGGTTGATTGATTGATGAATTGATTTATAAATGTATGTATATTTTTAAGGTATCACGCTGCCCGCCCCCCAGTCTACTTATTGATTGGTTGATTGATTGATGAATTGATTTATAAATGTATGTGTATTTTTAAGGTATCACGCTGCCCCCCCCAGTCTACTTATTGATTGGTTGATTGATTGATGAATTGATTTATAAATGTATGTGTATTTTTAAGGTATCACGCTGCCCTCCCCAGTCTACTTATTGATTGGTTGATTGAATTTGTAAGTCGCTCTGGATAAGAGCGTCTGCTAAATGACTTAAATGTAAATGTAATGTAATGATTGATGAATTGATTTATAAATGTATGTGTATTTTTAAGGTATCACGCTGCCCTCCCCAGTCTACTTATTGATTGGTTGATTGATTGATGAATTGATTTATAAATGTATGTGTATTTTTAAGGTATCACGCTGCCCTCCCTGACCTCTGCGGTCTATTTCTTCGTGTTCCTGTTCCTGTGTACGTGGTGGTCGTTCTGCCGCACCTTCGACACCCTCATCTTCAGCTGTATGTGTGTCCTCATGGCCATATTCAGCGCTGGACACCTGGTCGTCCTCTACCTCTATCAGTTTCAGTTCTTCCACGAGTTCATCCCTCCAGAGGACAGCTACATCAGGTTAGATACTGGAAAGAACTTTATTTATTTATTTTTAAATGACTGCATTAGGCGAGTTGCTCTACATGTACCCAGGCTGCCATGGTTCTAACTCTGTTTGATGACAGATCTTCAGTTGCTACTATGACTTTAGGGTGCATCACCTTGGATGGTTAGCCACGCTACTATATTGACCTCATCCCGTCAGTAGAGGATGCCTGGTTATTCTTTAAAAGTGCTTTCCTCTCCATCTTGAATAAGCATGCCCCATTCAAAAAAATGTAGAACCAGGAACAGATATAGCCCATGGTTAACTCCAGACCTTACTGCCCTTGACCAGCTCAAAAACATCCTGTGGTGTACGACATTAGCATCAAATAGCTCCCGCGATATGCAACTTTTCAGGGAAGTCAGGACGCAATATACACAGGCAGTTAGTTAAGCAAAGGCTAACTTTTTCAAAAATTTGCATCCTGCAGCACAAACTCCAAAAAGTTCTGGGACACTGTAAAGTCCATGGTGAATAAGAGCACCTCCTCCCAGCTGCCCACTGCACTGAGGCTAGGAAACTTTCCACCTGGCCAACCCTACCCTGGTCAACAGCCCTGCATCCCCCATAGCAACTTGCCCAAGCCTCCCCATTTCTCCTTTACCCAAATCCAGAAAGCTGATGTTCTGAAAGAGCTGCAAAATCTGGGCCCCTACAAATCAGCTGGTCTAGACAATCTGGACCCTCTCGTTCTAAAAGGATCTTCCGAAATTTTTGCAACTCCTATTACTAGCCTGTTCAAACCCTCTTTCGTACAGGCCTATATCTATCCTACCCTGCCTTTCTAAGGTCTTCGAAAGCCAAGTTAACAAACAGACAACTACAAATACCAAGGTGTTTGGTTAGACTGTAAACTCTCCTTTCAGACTCAAATTAAGCATCTCCAATCCAAAATTAAATCTAGAATCTGCTTCCTATTTCACAACAAAGCATCCTTCACTCATGCAGCCACACACCCTCGTACAACTGACTATCCTGCAGATCCTTGACTTTGCGATGTCATTTACAAATTAGCCTCCAACACTCTACTCAGCTATTGGATGCAGTCTATCACAGTGCCATCTGTTTTGT
Source organism: Oncorhynchus gorbuscha (assembly GCF_021184085.1). Taxonomy (NCBI): domain Eukaryota; kingdom Metazoa; phylum Chordata; class Actinopteri; order Salmoniformes; family Salmonidae; genus Oncorhynchus; species Oncorhynchus gorbuscha. The sequence continues at coordinate 76,496,039 of NC_060180.1, read as the reverse complement.
CACCAAAGCCCCATATACTACCCACCGCTGCGACCTGTATGCTCTCGTTGGCTGGTATATTTCACTGGTCAGCCCGCCTCTCCTTCCAGTTCTCTACTGCCAATGACTGGAACGAATTGCAAAAAATCACTGAAGCTGGAGACCCATATCTCCCTCACTAACTTTAAGCAGCAGAGCAGCTCATAGATCACTGCACCTGTACATAGCCCATCTTAAAATAGCCCATCCAACTACCTCATCCCCATGCTGTTATTTATTTATCTTGCTCCTTTGCGCCCGTCTCTCTACTTGCACATTCATCTTCTGCACATCTATCATTCCGTGTTTTCTTGCTATATTGTATTTACTTCGCCACTATGGCCTTTTTTTGCCTTTACCTCGCTTATCTTCCCTCCTTTGCTCACATTGTATATATACCTTTTTTCTCTATTGTATTATTGACTGTATGTTTGTTTATTCCATGTGTAACTCTGTGTTGTTTGTGTCGCACTGCTATGCTTTATCTTGGCCAGGTCGCAGTTGTAAATGAGACTTGTTCTCAACTGGCCTACCTGGTTCTCAACTGGCCTACCTCCCTCTCCCTCTTCCTCCAGTCTGTTCGGCATCTCATCCATCATCCAGACTGACTGCTCCTCCACGTGGAGGATGATAGTTAACCCTAATCTGGCCTGGCACCACTTTGTTAACCCCATTATGCTGCTGCTGCTGTACTACACCCTGGCCACTCTCATACGCCTCTGGCTCCAGGAACCTACCCTGGTATCTCTTATACTCCTCTGGCTCCAGGAACCTAGGTAACACCCTGGTATCTCTCATACTCCTCTGGCTCCAGGAACCTATAGAGGTAGGTAACACCCTGGTATCTCTCATACTCCTCTGGCTCCAGGAACCTATAGAGGTAGGTAACACCCTGGTATCTCTCATACTCCTCTGGCTCCAGGAACCTATAGAGGTAGGTAACACCCTGGTATCTCTCATACTCCTCTGGCTCCAGGAACCTATAGAGGTAGGTAACACCCTGGTATCTCTCATACTCCTCTGGCTCCAGGAACCTATAGAGGTAGGTAACACCCTGGTAGGGCTCCAGGAACCTACCCTGGTATCTCTCATACTCCTCTGGCTCCAGGAACCTATAGAGGTAGGTAATACATAGACATAGAGATACTACCCATAGAGAGGGTAGGTATCAGCTTAGAGATACAACCCATAGACATGGTAGGTAACAACATAGAAATACAACCCATAGACAGGGTAGGTAACAACATAGAAATACAACCCACAGAGAGGGTAGGTAACGACATAGAGATACAACCCATAGACAGGGTAGGTAACAACATAGAAATACAACCCACAGACAGGGTAGGTAACAACATAGAAATACAACCCACAGACAGGGTAGGTAACGGCGTAGAGATACAACCCATAGAGGTATGTAACAACATTGAGAAAGAACCTATAAAGGTAGGTAACTTTCTCTCTCCCCCTTCCTCTCCCTCCAGTCTGTTTGAGATCTCATCCATCATCGTACACCTCTGGCTTCAGGAACCTATAGAGGTAGGTATGCCCTCCGACGAACCATCAAACAGGCATCAATACAGGACTAAGATTGAATCGTACTACACCAGCTCTTTTGCTTGTCGGATGTGGCAGGGCTTGCAAACCATTACAGACTACAAAGGGAAGCACAGCCGCGAGCTGCCCAGTGACACGAGCCTACCAGACGAGCGAAACTACTTCTATTCTATTCTACTTCTATTCTCGAGGCAAGCAACACTGAAACATGCATGAGAGCACCAGCTGGTCCGGATGACTGTGTGATCACGCTCTCCGTAGCCGAAGTGGGTAAGACCTTTAAACAGATCAACATTCACAAAGCCGCTGGGCCAGACGGATTACCAGGATGTGTACTCCAAGCATGCGCTGACCAACTGGCAAGTGGCAAGTGTCTTCACTGACATTTTCAACCTGTCTCTGACTAAGTCTGTAATACCAACATGTTTCAACCAGACCAATATTGTCCCTGTGCCCAAGAACACTAAGGCAACCTGCCTAAAGGACTACAGACCCGTAGCACTCACGTCTGTAGCGATGAAGTGCTTTGAAAGGCTGGTCATGGCTCACATCAACACCGTTATCCCAGAAACCCTAGATCCACTCCAATTTGCATACCGCCCCAATAGATCCACAGATGATGCAATCTCTATTGCTCTGAGTTTGTAACTCAGTGAGTGTTGCAACCGAGGACAGACCATTTTTACACACTTCAGCACTTCAGTTCTGTGAGCTTGTGTAGCCTACCACTTCGTGGCTGAGCTGTTTCCACTTCACAATTACAGCACTTACAGTTGACCGGGGGAGCTCTAGCAGGGCAGAAATATGACAATCTGACTGGTTGGAAAGGTGACATCCTATGACGGTGCCACGTTGAAAGTCACTGAGCTCTTCAGTAGTAAGGCCCATTCTACTGCTAATGTTTGTCTATGGAGATCGCATGTCTGTGTTCTCGATTTTAAACACCTGTCAGCAACTGATGTGGCTGAAGTAGCCGAATCCACTAATTTGAAGGGGTGTCCACATACTTTTGTGTGTGATATATAGTATATGCCATTTAGCAGAGGCTTTGATCCAAAGCGATTTACCGTCATGCGTGCATACTTTTCATTTGTCGTTCTGCCCCTGAACAGGCAGTTAACCCACTGTTCCTAGACCAGTTAACCCACTGTTCCTAGACCAGTTAACCCACTAGACCAGTTAACCCACTGTTCCTAGACCAGTTAACCCACTAGACCAGTTAACCCACTGTTCCTAGGCCAGTTAACCCACTGTTCCTAGACCAGTTAACCCACTAGACCAGTTAACCCACTGTTCCTAGACCAGTTAACCCACTAGACCAGATAACCCACTGTTCCTAGGCCAGTTAACCCACTGTTCCTAGACCAGTTAACCCACTAGACCAGTTAACCCACTGTTCCTAGACCAGTTAACCCACTAGACCAGTCACCCATACGTAGAATGTATGCACACATGACTGTAAGTCGCTTTGGATAAAAGCGTCTGTTAAATGGCATATATTATTATTATTATTATATTAACCCACTGTTCCTAGACCAGTTAACCCACTAGACCAGTTAACCCACTGTTCCTAGACCATTTAACTCACTGTTCCTAGACCAGTTAACCCACTATCCTGGTGTTGCAAGCACCATGCTCTACAAACTGAGCTACAGAGGACCAGGCTCTACAAACTGAGCTACAGAGGACCATGCTCTACAAACTGAGCTACAGAGGACCATGCTCTACAAACTGAGCTACAGAGGACCATGCTCTACAAACTGAGCTACAGAGGACCATGCTCTACAAACTGAGCTACAGAGGACCATGCTCTACAAACTGAGCTACAGAGGACCAGGCTCTACAAACTGAGCTACAGAGGACCATGCTCTACAAACTGAGCTACAGAGGACCATGCTCTACAAACTGAGCTACAGAGGACCATGCTCTACAAACTGAGCTACAGAGGACCATGCTCTACAAACTGAGCTACAGATGACCATGCTCTACAAACCGAGCTACAGAGGACCGCAGCCTATGATGCATATGAATGTTCACATGACAATAAAAACCTCTGGGCTCTAACCATAGTCCATATTGTGGCTGTGTTGTTCCACAGGGGTTGGTTGCAAAGTCCAAGGAGACGTCTTTTGACTACATCTCCACCCTAGACTCAGTGGAAAATGGACAGGTCTGCCAGGACCTGTACTCCACCCCACAGTATGAAATGGACCAAATCAATAACATGACAGGTGAGTTTTACTGTACAAACACTGGGAAACCCACTGTAACATGTTGAATATGCAAGTAGATGGGACGAGTGAAATTATAATCGGCAGCACAATTTATTGTAATAAAAAAAAAATGTTATTTCTGCAAGGAGGACATTTTTTTTGTAAACTGAGGCCTGGTCAAAAGTACTGCATTATATTGGGAATAGTTTTGCCATTTGGGATGCCCACTTTTCTCCGATATATACTGTACTATATCACCCTGTATATACTGTACTATATCACCCTGTATATCCTGTACTATATCACCCTGTATATACTGTACTATATCACCCTGTATATACTGTACTATATCACCCTGTATATACTGTACTATATCACCCTGTATATACTGTACTATATCACCCTGTATATACTGTACTATATCACCCTGTATATACTGTAATATATCCCCCTGTATCTCCTGTATATACTGTACTATATCACCCTGTATATACTGTACTATATCACCCTGTATATACTGTACTATATCACCCTGTATATACTGTACTATATCACCCTGTATATACTGTACTATATCACCCTGTATATACTGTACTATATCACCCTGTATATACTGTACTATATCACCCTGTATATACTGTACTATATCACCCTGTATATACTGTACTATATCACCCTGTATATCCTGTATTACATCACCCTGTCTATACTGTATGTACTATATCACCCTGTATATACTGTACTATATCACCCTGTATATACTGTACTATATCACCCTGTATATCCTGTACTATGTCACCCTGTATATACTGTACTATATCACCCTGTATATACTGTACTATATCACCCTGTATATACTGTACTATATCACCCTGTATATACTGTACTATATCACCCTGTATATACTGTACTATATCACCCTGTATATACTGTACTATATCACCCTGTATATACTGTACTATATCACCCTGTATATCCTGTACTATATCACCCTGTATATACTGTACTATGTCACCCTGTATATACTGTACTATATCACCCTGTATATACTGTACTATATCACCCTGTATATACTGTACTATGTCACCCTGTATATCCTGTACTATGTCACCCTGTATATACTGTACTATATCACCCTGTATATCCTGTACTATATCACCCTGTATATCCTGTACTATATCACCCTGTATATCCTGTACTATATCACCCTGTATATCCTGTACTATATCACCCTGTATATCCTGTACTATATCACCCTGTATATACTGTACTATATCACCCTGTATATACTGTACTATATCACCCTGTATATACTGTACTATATCACCCTGTATATCCTGTACTATATCACCCTGTATATCCTGTATATACTGTACTATATCACCCTGTATATACTGTACTATGTCACCCTGTATATACTGTACTATATCACCCTGTATATCCTGTACTATATCACCCTGTATATACTGTACTATGTCACCCTGTATATACTGTACTATATCACCCTGTATATACTGTACTATGTCACCCTGTATATACTGTACTATATCACCCTGTATATACTGTACTATGTCACCCTGTATATACTGTACTATATCACCCTGTATATACTGTACTATGTCACCCTGTATATACTGTACTATATCACCCTGTATATACTGTACTATATCACCCTGTATATACTGTACTATGTCACCCTGTATATACTGTACTATATCACCCTGTATATACTGTACTATGTCACCCTGTATATACTGTACTATATCACCCTGTATATCCTGTATTACATCACCCTGTATATACTGTACTATATCACCCTGTATATCCTGTACTATATCACCCTGTATATCCTGTATTACATCACCCTGTATATACTGTACTATATCACCCTGTATATCCTGTATTACATCACCCTGTATATACTGTACTATATCACCCTGTATATACTGTAGGTGTTGTACTATATGAAGTATCTGTGTGTCTTTATCTAAACAGAGAAGGATGAAGGAATGTGTGACTTCAGTCCAACCCTGCGAGGAGAGACTTCTGGGATGGAGGGAACGGAGGAGGAACAGGAGGAGGAGGAGGAGGGCAGAGTGAATGCTGTTGTAACCGTGTTCAGATTCATTATGAAGCAGAGCTATGTCTGTGCTCTCATAGCCATGATGGTGAGTCAACACCGTGACTGCTCCCTCTGGTGACTATGCTCACATCAAGGCGAAAGAAAGCACCTGTGTGTGTGTGTGTGTGTGTGTGTGTGTGTGTGTGTGTGTGTGTGTGTGTGTGTGTGTGTGTGTGTGTGTGTGTGTGTGTGTGTGTGTGTGTGTGTGTGTGCGTGTGCGTGTGCTGCGTGCGCACCCTGTGGCAACAGTTTGGGCAAGGCCCTTTCCTGTTTCAGCATGACGATGCCCTGGTGCACAAAGTGAGGTCCATACAGAAATGGTTTGTTGAAATCAGTGTGGAAGAACTTGACTGGCCTGCACAGAGCCCTGACCTTAACCCCATTGAACACCGTTGGAATGAATTGGAACGCTGACTGTGAGCCAGGCCTAATCGTCCAACTTCAGTGCCGGACCTCATTAATGCTCTTGTGGTTGAATGGAAGCAAGTCCCCAGCAGTAATGTTCCAACATCTAGTGGAAAGCCTTCCCAGAAGAGTGGAGGCTGTTATAGCAGCAATGTTCCATCATCTAGTGGAAAGCCTTCCCAGAAGAGTGGAGGCTGTTACAGCAGCAATGTTCCAACATCTAGTGGAAAGCCTTCCCAGAAGAGTGGAGGCTGTTACAGCAGCAATGTTCCAACATCTAGTGGAAAGCCTTCCCAGAAGAGTGGAGGTTGTTATAGCAGCAATGTTCCATCATCTAGTGGAAAGCCTTCACAGAAGAGTGGAGGCTGTTATAGCAGCAATGTTCCATCATCTAGTGGAAAGCCTTCCCAGAAGAGTGGAGGCTGTTATAGCAGCAATGGACGCACAAACTCCATATTAATGCCCATGATGTTGGAATGAGATGTTTGACGAGCCTTTTGGCCATGTAGTGGGCATGTAGTGGCCATGTAGTGGCTATGTAGTGTACATGTATTGGCCATGTAGTGGCCATGTAGTGGCCATGTAGTGTACATGTAGTGTACCTGTAGTGGCCATGTTGTGTACATGTAGTGGACATGTAGTGGCCATGTAGTGGACATGTAGTGTACATGTAGTGTACATGTAGTGGCCATGTAGTGTACATGTAGTGGCCATGTAGTGTACATTTCAACTAACATGAATGAATTCCCGCTTGTTCAGACCCACGTTCCTTCCATATCCACACCCAAGACTCTCTATGTTTCTGTCTGTAGCCAGATTTCTATCAACCTTCAAATAATATTATATATTTTATTCTTCCGTTCTCTTGACGTTGGGCTATCATTTGACTTCCAGTATTTAAGTAATAGCGTTTGCGATATAAGAGAAGGATATCATATTGTCCAATCCATCAGGGTATCTCACCGCACCCTCATGTTCCAAGTCTTGAAATATGCAGATGGACACATTAAAAGTAAACTTACATCGTGAAACTTCTGACAGCCATCTTTCTAACTCTGCCCATAACTATTGGACTTTACTCCCAGAAGACATGAATTATTGAGTCACTGTTAGTACACTTGAGGCATTAATCTGACATTAGATGTTTTTCTCTTGTATAATAAATTATATATATTAATTTATATTAATTTATACTGGATTAAGATTTTCATTCGTCCAACACTTCATCTTGTGTCAATATCAGTTATTTTTTATGTTTTTAACGTTCCAATTTATATTTTAGAGTTTATCTTTTATTTTCAACTGACAAGAGATTGTCAGTTGGTAAGGCTCTCTGCAGGTGTTCTACATCATATGAGTATCTTATTGTCAGTTGGAAAGGCTCTCTGCAGGTTTTCTGCATCATATGAGTATCTTATTGTCAGTTGGAAAGGCTCTCTGCAGGTTTTCTACATCATATGAGTATCTTATTGTCAGTTGGAAAGGCTCTCTGCATCATATGAGTATCTTATTGTCAGTTGGAAAGGCTCTCTGCAGGTTTTCTACAACATATGAGTATCTTATTGTCAGTTGGAAAGGCTCTCTGCAGGTTTTCTACATCATATGAGTATCTTATTGTCAGTTGGAAAGGCTCTCTGCAGGTTTTCTACATCATATGAGTATCTTATTGTCAGTTGGAAAGGCTCTCTGCAGGTTTTCTACATCATATGAGTATCTTATTGTCAGTTGGAAAGGCTCTCTGCAGGTGTTCTACATCATATGAGTATCTTATTGTCAGTTGGAAAGGCTCTCTGCAGGTTTTCTACATCATATGAGTATCTTATTGTCAGTTGGAAAGGCTCTCTGCAGGTTTTCTACATCATACGAGTATCTTATTGTCAGTTGGAAAGGCTCTCTGCAGGTTTTCTACAACATATGAGTATCTTATTGTCAGTTGGAAAGGCTCTCTGCAGGTTTTCTACAACATATGAGTATCTTATTGTCAGTTGGAAAGGCTCTCTGCAGGTTTTCTTCATCAAATGATTTATTTTATTTATTTTTAGTATCTTTTTATGACTAAAATAGGATTCCCTCAAATATTTCTCCAAAAGCTTTCAGGTGAACATTTTGTGTTCTAAATTTATTGTAACTAATTATTTAATTAATTATTTGTCAGACCAGGAGACATCCCCCAAAAAATCGGTCTTCTCTCAAATGTCTGTAGCATCCAAACCATTTGGGCTAGAAACTATTACGGAAATATGAGACTCTGACGAACACGTCATGTTTTGCTCTCGGACTCCCACATGCCTCACAAAACTCATCTGAAGGTCCCAGTTTAAAACATGGATGGAAGTACAGTACCAGTCAGAAGCCATACATTCAACAATAACCATAAGTATACAGTAGAGGACATGTGCAGTTTGATTGGTCTGTCAGACACTGTCCCTCATCTTATGGCAGGCAGAAATGTAGTGCGCTGCCAACCCACAGCTCTCTGCATCCTCCCCCAACAGGATGTGTAGTCTATCCTCATCAGAGAGGTATTTGAAACCTTGAATAAGGGTTTCAAATTTGGGGAAATGACACTCTAATTGTCAGGAAATGCAGCTCTGTCTCAGGTTCTGCTGTGGTGCAGTGGTTGCACAGCCTTTCCTCTACAGGGAGCCAGGTTTTCCTGTGTCTACCCTTCTCAATGGCAAGGCTTCTGTTGATAGCCTGTTATTCTGATATTCTGTTTGGGCTTGTGTTTCCCAATAAGCTACATAGTTTTGTTTTGACTGTGTTGTAATGTGGTTTATCCTGATTGATTGGTTGTTCTGGTCCTGAGGCTTCAGTGTGTTAGTAGAACAGGTTTGTGAACTCAGCCCCAGGACCAGCTGGATGAGGGGACTGAGGCTTCAGTGTGTTAGTAGAACGAACAGGTTAGTGAACTCAGCCCCAGGACCAGCTAGATGAGGGGACTGAGGCTTCAGTGTGTTAGTAGAACAGGTTAGTGAACTCAGCCCCAGGACCAGCTGGATGAGGGGACTGAGGCTGCAGTGTGTTAGTAGAACAGGTTTGTGAACTCAGCCCCAGGACCAGCTGGATGAGGGAACTGAGGCTTCAGTGTGTTAGTAGAACAGGTTTGTGAACTCAGGACCAGCTGGATGAGGGGACTGAGGCTTCAGTGTGTTAGTAGAACAGGTTTGTGAACTCAGGACCAGCTGGATGAGGGTCCTGAGGCTTCAGTGTGTTAGTAGAACAGGTTTGTGAACTCAGCCCCAGGACCAGCTGGATGAGGGGACTGAGGCTTCAGTGTGTTAGTAGAACAGGTTTGTGAACTCAGGACCAGCTGGATGAGGGGACTGAGGCTTCAGTGTGTTAGTAGAACAGGTTAGTGAACTCAGCCCCAGGACCGTCTGGATGAGGGGACTGAGGCTGCAGTGTGTTAGTAGAACAGGTTAGTGAACTCAGCCCAAGGACCAGCTGGATGAGGGGACTGAGGCTTCAGTGTGTTAGTAGAACAGGTTTGTGAACTCAGCCCAAGGACCAGCTGGATGAGGGGACTGAGGCTTCAGTGTGTTAGTAGAACAGGTTAGTGAACTCAGCCCAAGGACCAGCTGGATGAGGGGACTGAGGCTTCAGTGTGTTAGTAGAACAGGTTTGTGAACTCAGCCCCAGGACCAGCTGGATGAGGGGACTCTTTTCTTTGCCCAGCTCTTGGCATTGCAGGGCTTGGTAATGATATGAGAGGGGGTCACTGTAGTTTCCAAAACTGAATTTCTCTTTTTTGAGTTTTTATTATTAGTGGATATTGGCCTAATTCTGCCCTGCATACATTGTTTGTAGTTTTCCTCTGGACATGTAGGAGAATCTTACAGAACTCTGCATGCAGGGTTTCAATGGGGTGTTTGTCCCATTTGGTGAAATCTTGTTTTGCAAGTGGACCCCACACCTCGCTGCCTTAAAGTGCAATTGGTTCAATGACATATTCAATTAGTTTTAGCCAAATTTTAATAGGTATTTCAATTTTAATTATGTTTATAATGGCGTAGAATGCCCTGCATGCTTTCTCTCTCAGTTCATTCACTGCCTCATTAAGGTGTCCAGTTGAGCTTATTTTTAAACCTCAGTACTTGTAGTGTGTACAGTATATATTTTGTACCAATTGAGAACTTTGATCTAATTCCCTGAGATCTGGATCTTCTCTCTGTTACCCCCCCCCCCCTCTCTCTCTTTCTGTCTCTCCCTCCCCAGGCGTGGAGCATCACGTATGTTAGCTGGCTGACGTTTGTGTTCCTGATGTGGTCGTGCATGTTGTGGATGGTGAGGGACCGTCGTCGTTACACCATGCTAACCTCTCCCTTCATGGTGCTCTACGGGAACCTGCTCATTGTGCTGCAGTACATCTGGTGCTTTGAGCTGCTGGAGCCCGTGCCTGGACTCTTCCTCAAGAAGGACGTGCCCTTCAGACAGCTGGGTTCCAAGGTAAACGGGTAGAGACAGAACTGTTCTGAGTAAACGGGGTAGAGACAGAACTGTTCTGAGTAAACGGGGTAGAGACAGAACTGTTCTGAGTAAACGGGGTAGAGACAGAACTGTTCTGAGTAAACGGGTAGAGACAGAACTGTTCTGAGTAAACGGGTAGAGACAGAACTGTTCTGAGTAAACGGGGTAGAGACAGAACTGTTCTGAGTAAACGGGGTAGAGACAGAACTGTTCTGAGTAAACGGGGTAGAGACAGAACTGTTCTGAGTAAACGGGTAGAGACAGAACTGTTCTGAGTAAACGGGTAGAGACAGAACTGATATGTCTAACTGCTGAGGATGTGAAACCGCTGCTATCTTGGATAAATCAGGTCTCTTTCTAAAATGACATTTATGTGACAGTCTCTCTTGATCCTATTTTATCTCAGTGCTGTTGTCTGTACTTCCTGTGTCTGTAATGATGTCTGTTGTCTATACTTCCTGTGTCTATAATGATGTCTGTTGTCTGTACTTCCTGTGTCTGCAATGATGTCTGTTGTCTGTACTTCCTGTGCCAGTGATGATGTCTGATGTCTGTACTTCCTGTGTTAGTAATGATCTCTGTTGTCTGTACTTCCTGTGTCTGCAATGATGTCTGTTGTCTATACTTCCTGTGTCTGTAATGATGTCTGTTGTCTGTACTTCCTGTGTCAGTAATGATGTCTGTTGTCTGTATCTAGATCCTATGCCTGTTGAGCTTTTGGCTGTTGCTGATACAGACTCTGACAGAGAGACAGGAGGAGCAGAGAGAGGAGGCTGCTGTACTAACTGATGTACGTGTGGATAACCAACCCAAGAAGAAGAAGAAGGGTCAGAACCAATTTCACAGCTGCTCAACAACATACTGTTTTTATCACGTGTGACCGACTGGGTTCAAACCTGGGTTTCCTGCATGCCACAAAACTGTGTTAGCCCGCTGAGCTGAAGCCTGGGCATTAGCACAGCGGGCTAACACAAGTCTTCAGGTCTCAGGCAACGTTATCACAGGAATGACATTACAGCAAATGCTACAATATCCTGTTATCCACACTGCTATCATTTACATCCTGTTGTCCACACTGCTATCATTTACATCCTGTTGTCCACACGGCTATCATTTACATCCTGTTGTCCACACGGCTATCATTTACATCCTGTTGTCCACACTGCTATCATTTACATCCTGTTGTCCACACTGCTATCATTTACATCCTGTTGTCCACACTGCTATCATTTACATCCTGTTATCCACCCTGCTATCATTCACATCCTGTTGTCCACACTGCTATCATTTACACACAATATCCTGTTGTCCACACGGCTGTCATTTACATCCTGTTGTCCACACTGCTATAATTTACATCCTGTTGTCCACACTGCTATAATTTACATCCTGTTGTCCACACTGCTATAATTTACATCCTGTTGTCCACCCTGCTATCATTTACGTCCTGTTGTCCACACTGCTATCATTTACATACAATATCCTGTTATCCACACGGCTATCATTTACGTACAATTCATCATGTAGGACCACTTACCCAGTATCTCCTGTCTGGTACCTTGTTTATAGAGGAAGAGGAGGATGAGGAAGGAGGGGAGCAGGACATCATGCAGGTTCTGGGGAACATGGTGATGGAGATGCTGGTGAAATACTGGATCTATATCTGTGGAGGAATGTTCTTCTTCGTCAGCTTCGAGGGACGCATGGTCATGTATAAGATCATCTACATGATGCTCTTCCTCTTCTGTGTGGCGCTCTATCAGGTACACACACACACACACACACACACACACACACACACACACACACACACACACACACACACACACACACACACACACACACACACACACACACACACACACACACACACACACACACACACACACACACACACACACACACACACACACACACACACACACACACACACACACACACACACACACACACACACACACACACACGTAGGCTTGATTACCAACAATGACGAGACGGCCTACAGGGAGGAGGTGAGGGCCCTCGGAGTGTGGTGTCAGGAAAATAACCTCACACTCAACGTCAACAAAACTAAGGAGATGATCGTGGACTTCAGGAAACAGCAGAGGGAACACCCCCCTATCCACATTGATGGAACAGTAGTGGAGAGGGTAGTAAGTTTTAAGTTCCTCGGCATACACATCACAGACAAACTGAATTGGTCCACCCACACAGACAGCGTCGTGAAGATGGCGCAGCAGCACCTCTTCAACCTCAGGAGGCTGAAGAAATTCGGCTTGTCACCAAAAGCACTCACAAACTTCTACAGATGCACAATCGAGAGCATCCTGTCGGGCTGTATCACCGCCTGGTACGGCAACTGCTCCGCCCTCAACCGTAAGGCTCTCCAGAGGGTAGTGAGGTCTGCACAACGCATCAACGGGGGCAAACTACCTGCCCTCCAGGACACCTACACCACCCGATGTTAAAGGAAGGCCATAAAGATCATCAAGGACAACAACCACCCGAGCCACTGCCTGTTCACCCCGCTATCATCCAGAAGGCGAGGTCAGTACAGGTGCATCAAAGCTGGGACCGAGAGACTGAAAAACAGCTTCTATCTCAAGGACATCAGACTGTTAAACAGCCACCACTAACATTGAGTGGCTGCTGCCAACACACTGACTCAACTCCAGCCACTTTAATAATGGGAATTGATGGGACATTATGTAAAATATATCACTAGCCACTTTAAACAATGCTACCTAATATAATGTTACTTACCCTACATTATTCATCTCATATGCATATGTATATACTGTACTCTATATCATCGACTGCATCCTTATGTAATACATGTATCACTAGCCACTTTAACTATGACACTTTGTTTACATACTCATCTCATATGTATATACTGTACTCGATACCATCTACTGTATCTTGCCTATGCCGCTCTGTCCCATCACTCATTCATATATCTTTATGTACATATTCTTTATCCCCTTACACTGTGTATAAGACAGTAGTTTTGGAATTGTTAGTTCGATTACTTGTTGGTTATCACTGCATTGTCGGAACTAGAAGCACAAGCATTTCGCTACACTCGCATTAACATCTGCTAACCATGTGTATGTGACAAATACAATTTGATTTGACACACACACACACACACACACACACACACACACACACACACACACACACACACACACACACACACACACACACACACACACACACACACACACACACACACACACACACACACACACACACACACACACACACACACACACACACACACACACACACACACACACACTACCATTCAAAGGTTAGGGGTCACTTGTAAATGTCCTTGTTTTTGAAAGAAAAGCCCATTTTTTTGTCCATTAAAATAACATCAAATTGATCAGAAATACAATGTAGACATTATTAATGTTGTAAATGACTATTGTAGCTGGAAACGGCTGATTTTTAATTGAATATCTACATAGGTGTACAGAGGCCCATTATCAGCAACCATCACTCCTGTGTTCCAATGGCACGTTGTGTTAGCTAATCCAAGTACAGAGGCCCATTATCAGCAACCATCACTCCTGTGTTACAATGGCACGTTGTGTTAGCTCATCCAAGTACAGAGGCCCATTATCAGCAACCATCACTCCTGTGTTCCAATGGCACGTTGTGTTAGCTCATCCAAGTTTATCATTTTAAAAAGGCTAATTGATCATTAGAAAATCCTTTTGCAATTATGTTAGCACAGCTGAAAACTGTTGTGATGATTTAAAGAAGCAATTAAACTGGCCTTCTTTAGTCTAGTTGAGTATCCGGTGCATCAGTATTTGTGGGTTCGATTACAGGCTCAAAATGGCCAGAAACAAAGACTTTTCTTCTGAAACTCGTCAGTCTATTCTTGTTCTGAGAAATGAAGGCTGTTCCATATTGTATACACAGGATGTTACACATGTGTCTGGGCAAACAACACAGTGAAACATTTAAACCAACCTGGTGTGTGTGTGTGTGTGTGTGTGTGTGTGTGTGTGTGTGTGTGTGTGTGTGTGTGTGTGTGTGTGTGTGTGTGTGTGTGTGTGTGTGTGTGTGTGTGTGTGTGTGTGTGTGTGTGTGTGTGTGTGTGTGTGTGTGTGTGTGTTGTCTCCAGGTGCACTATGAGTACTGGAGGAGGATCCTGAAGTACTTCTGGATGTCTGTGGTGGTCTACACCATGCTGGTCCTCGTCCTGGTCTACACCTTCCAGTTTGAGACTTCTCTACCCTTCTGGTCTAACATGACTGGCATGAGCAAAGAGAAGTGAGTCCTGACCCCTGACCCTCTCTACCCTTCTGGTCTAACATGACTGGCATGAGCAAAGAGAAGTGAGTCCTGACCCCTGACCCCTAACCCCTGACCCTCCCTACCCTTCTGGTCTAACATGACTGGCATGAGCGAAGAGAAGTGAGTCCTGACCCCTGACCCTCCCTACCCTTCTGGTCTGACATGACTGGCATGAGCAAAGAGAAGTGAGTCCTGACCCCTGACCCCTGACCCTCCCTACCCTTCGGGTCTAACATGACTGGCATGAGCAAAGAGAAGTGAGCCCTGACCCCTGACCCTCCCTACCCTTCTGGTCTAACATGACTGGCATGAGCAAAGAGAAGTGAGTCCTAACCCCTGACCCCTGACCCTCCCTACCCTTCTGGTCTAACATGACTGGCATGAGCAAAGAGAAGTGAGTCCTGACCCCTGACCCCTGACCCTCCCTACCCTTCGGGTCTAACATGACTGGCATGAGCAAAGAGAAGTGAGCCCTGACCCCTGACCCTCCCTACCCTTCTGGTCTAACATGACTGGCATGAGCAAAGAGAAGTGAGTCCTAACCCCTGACCCCTGACCCTCCCTACCCTTCTGGTTTAACATGACTGGCATGAGCAAAGAGAAGTGAGTCCTGACCCCTGACCTTTGACCCTAAAGTTCACAAAATTGCTAAAGAGAACATTTTGCAATGCTCAGACACCTATATTTCTCTATACAATTAGTCCTGCATTAGTGAGAGATGTGATGTATGGTGTGGTCTGTCTCCTGGCTGAAGGACCTGGGGTTGAGATATGGTGTGGTCTGTCTCCTGGCTGAAGGACCTGGGGTTGAGATATGGTGTGGTCTGTCTCCTGGCTGAAGGACCTGGGGTTGAGATATGGTGTGGTCTGTCTCCTGAATGAAGGACCTCGGGTTGAGATGTGATGTATGGTGTGGTCTGTCTCCTGAATGAAGGACCTGGGGTTGAGATGTGATGTATGGTGTGGTGTGTCTCCTGGCTGAAGGACCTGGGGTTGAGATGTGATGTATGGTGTGGTCTGTCTCCTGGCTGAAGGACCTGGGGTTGAGATATGGTGTGGTCTGTCTCCTGAATGAAGGACCTCGGGTTGAGATGTGATGTATGGTGTGGTCTGTCTCCTGAATGAAGGACCTCGGGTTGAGATGTGATGTGGTCTGTCTCCTGAATGAAGGACCTCGGGTTGAGATGTGATGTATGGTGTGGTGTGTCTCCAGACTGAAGGACCTCGGGTTGAGATGTGATGTGGTCTGTCTCCAGACTGAAGGACCTGGTGTTTAGATATGATGTATGGTCTCTGTCTCTCCCCTCCTCTCTCTCCCCCCTCCTCTCTCCCCCATCTCCCCCGCCTTCCTCTCTCTCCAGACTGAAGGACCTGGGGCTAGAACAGTTCTCCGTATCGATGCTCTTCACACGTATCTTCATCCCCACCTCCTTCCTCCTGGTGTGTATCCTTCACCTTCACTACTTCCACGACCACTTCCTGCTGCTCACAGACCTGAAGGATGTGTCCCAAAAACAGGACAGCACCATCTACAGGTGAGGATGAGTGACTGACTGTGTTAGCCCACTGAGCTAAAGTGTAGGACTAGTTGTCAGTACAGGGAGATAACATGAGTCTCAGCACCATCTACAGGTGAGACTGAGTGACAGACCAGGGGTTTTGAACCACCTGAGCTAAAGCCTTGGCATTAGTTTGGGGAGCTAACATGAGTTTCAGCACCATCTACAGATGAGCTGACTGGGGGTTGAACCCTGATACTGCTCTAGACTAGGTTAACCCACTGAGCTAAAGCCTGGGCATTAGTTTGGGGTGCTAACATGAGTTTGTGGCAGAATCTAAAGGTGAGCTGGGTGACTGGCTCTGAGCCCAGAAATAGTTCAACTCATTTTGACATGTTTATGTCCTGGGATTAACTGGGTGGTCTGTGTGGTGGTCTGTATAGTGGTCTGTGTAGTGGTCTGTGTAGTGGTAGTCTGTGTGGTGGTAGTCTGTGTAGTGGTAGTCTGTGTAGTGGTGGTCTGTATAGTGGTAGTCTGTGTAGTGGTAGTCTGTGTAGTGGTCTGTGTGGTGGTAGTCTGTGTAGTGGTCTGTGTGGTGGTAGTCTGTGTAGTGGTGGTCTGTGTAGTGGTCTGTGTGGTGGTAGTCTGTGTAGTGGTCTGTGTGGTGGTAGTCTGTGTAGTGGTCTGTGTGGTGGTAGTCTGTGTAGTGGTCTGTGTAGTGGTAGTCTGTGTAGTTGTCTGTGTGGTGGTAGTCCGTGTAGTGGTGGTCTGTGTAGTGGTAGTCTGTGTAGTGGTGGTCTGTGTAGTGGTAGTCTGTGTAGTTGTCTGTGTGGTGGTAGTCCGTGTAGTGGTGGTCTGTGTGGTGGTAGTCTGCGTAGTGGTGGTCTGTGTGGTGGTGGTCTGTGTGGTGGTAGTCTGTGTAGTGGTCTGTGTAGTGGTGGTCTGTGTGGTGGTAGTCTGTGTAGTGGTGGTCTGTGTAGTGGTAGTCTGTGTAGTGGTAGTCTGTGTAGTGGTAGTCTGTGTAGTGGTAGTCTGTGTAGTGGTCTGTGTGGTGGTAGTCTGTGTAGTGGTCTGTGTGGTGGTCTGTGTGGTGGTGGTCTGTGTAGTGGTCTGTGTGGTGGTAGTCTGTGTAGTGGTCTGTGTGGTGGTAGTCTGTGTAGTGGTCTGTGTCGTTGTCTGTGTAGTGGTGGTCGGTGTCGTGGTGGTCTGTGTAGTGGTGGTCTGTGTGGTGGTGGTCTGTGCAGTGGTCTGTGTAGTGGTGGTCTGTGTGTAGTGGTGGTCTGTGTAGTGGTCTGTGTAGTGGTGGTCTGTGTGGTAGTCTGTGTAGTGATCTGTGTAGTAGTCTGTGTAGTGGTGGTCTGTGTAGTGGCCTGTGTAGTGGTGGTCTGTGTAGTGGTCTGTGTGGTAGTCTGTGTAGTGGTAGTCTGTGTGGTGGTCTGTGTAGTGGTCTGTGTAGTAGTCTGTGTGGTGGTCTGTGTAGTGGTCTGTGTGGTAGTCTGTGTAGTGGTATGTGTGGTAGTCTGTGTAGTGGTCTGTCTGTGTGGTAGTCTGTGTGGTAGTCTGTGTAGTGGTGGTCTGTGTAGTGGTCTGTGTAGTGGTGGTCTGTGTAGTGGTCTGTCTAGTGGTAGTCTGTGTGGTGGTCTGTGTAGTGGTCTGTGTAGTAGTCTGTGTGGTGTTCTCTGTAGTGGTCTGTGTAGTGGTCTGTGTAGTAGTCTGTGTGGTAGTCTGTGTAGTGGTCTGTGTGGTAGTCTGTGTAGTGGTATGTGTGGTAGTCTGTGTAGTAGTCTGTGTAGTGGTCTGTCTGTGTGGTAGTCTGTGTAGTGGTCTGTGTGGTGGTCTGTGTAGTAGTCTGTGTAGTGGTCTGTGTAGTAGTCTGTGTGGTAGTCTGTGTAATGGTCTGTGTGGTAGTCTGTGTGGTGGTCTGTGTGGTAGTCTGTGTGGTAGTCTGTGTGGTAGTCTGTGTATTGGTCTGTGTGGTAGTCTGTGTAGTGGTCTGCGTGGTAGTCTGTGTAGTTGTCTTTGTTGTGTTCTGTGTGATAGTCTGTGTAGTGGGCTGTATGGTAGTCTGTGTAGTAGTCTGTGTGGTAGTCTGTGTGGTGGTCTGTGTGGTAGTCTATGTAGTAGTCTGTGTGGTAGTCTGTGTATTGGTCTGTGTGGTAGTCTGTGTAGTGGTCTGCGTGGTAGTCTGTGTAGTGGTCTTTGTTGTGTTCTGTGTGATAGTCTGTGTAGTGGTCTGTGTGGTAGTCTGTGTGTTAGTCTGTGTAGTGGTCTGTGTGGTAGTCTGTGTGTTAGTCTGTGTATTGGTCTGTGTGGTGGTCTGTGTAGTGGTCTGCGTGGTAGTCTGTGTAGTGGCCTTTGTGTTCTGTGTGATAGTCTGTGTAGTGGTCTTTGTTGTGTTCTGTGTAGTGGTCTGTGTGGTAGTCTGTGTGGTAGTCTGTGTAGTGTTCTGTGTGGTGGTCTGTGTAGTGGTCTGTGTAGTGGTCTGTGTCGTGGTCTGTGTAGTGGTCTGTGTAGTGGTCTGTGTGGTAGTCTGTGTAGTGGTCTGTGTGGTAGTCTGTGTATTGGTCTGTGTAGTGGTCTGTGTAGTGGTCTTTGTTGTGTTCTGTGTGGTAGTCTGTGTATTGGTCTGTGTATTGGTCTGTGTAGTGGTCTGTGTTGTGGTCTGTGTGGTGGTCTGTGTGGTGGTCTGTGTGGTGGTATGTGTGGTGGTCTGTGTGGTAGTCTTTGTGGTGGTCTGTGTGGTAGTCTGTGTGGTGGTCTGTGTAGTGGTATGTGTGGTGGTCTGTGTAGTGGTCTGTGTGGTGGTCTGTGTGGTGGTCTGTGTAGTGGTCTGTGTAGTGGTCTGTGTAGTGGTCTGTGTAGTGGTATGTGTGGTGGTATGTGTGGTGGTCTGTGTGGTAGTCTGTGTGGTGGTCTGTGTGGTGGTATGTGTGGTAGTCTGTGTGGTGGTCTGTGTAGTGGTATGTGTGGTGGTCTGTGTAGTGGTCTGTGTAGTGGTCTGTGTAGTGGTCTGTGTGGTGGTATGTGTGGTGGTATGTGTGGTAGTCTGTGTGGTGGTCTGTGTAGTGGTATGTGTGGTAGTCTGTGTAGTGGCCTTTGTGTTCTGTGTGATAGTCTGTGTAGTGGTCTTTGTTGTGTTCTGTGTAGTGGTCTGTGTGGTAGTCTGTGTGGTAGTCTGTGTAGTGTTCTGTGTGGTGGTCTGTGTAGTGGTCTGTGTAGTGGTCTGTGTCGTGGTCTGTGTAGTGGTCTGTGTCGTGGTCTGTGTAGTGGTCTGTGTGGTAGTCTGTGTAGTGGTCTGTGTGGTAGTCTGTGTATTGGTCTGTGTAGTGGTCTGTGTAGTGGTCTTTGTTGTGTTCTGTGTGGTAGTCTGTGTATTGGTCTGTGTATTGGTCTGTGTAGTGGTCTGTGTTGTGGTCTGTGTGGTGGTCTGTGTGGTGGTCTGTGTGGTGGTATGTGTGGTGGTCTGTGTGGTAGTCTTTGTGGTGGTCTGTGTGGTAGTCTGTGTGGTGGTCTGTGTAGTGGTATGTGTGGTGGTCTGTGTAGTGGTCTGTGTGGTGGTCTGTGTGGTGGTCTGTGTAGTGGTCTGTGTAGTGGTCTGTGTAGTGGTCTGTGTAGTGGTATGTGTGGTGGTATGTGTGGTGGTCTGTGTGGTAGTCTGTGTGGTGGTCTGTGTGGTGGTATGTGTGGTAGTCTGTGTGGTGGTCTGTGTAGTGGTATGTGTGGTGGTCTGTGTAGTGGTCTGTGTAGTGGTCTGTGTAGTGGTCTGTGTGGTGGTATGTGTGGTGGTATGTGTGGTAGTCTGTGTGGTGGTCTGTGTAGTGGTATGTGTGGTAGTATGTGTAGTGGTCTGTGTGGTGGTCTGTGTAGTGGTCTGTGTGGTGGTATGTGTGGTGGTCTGTGTGGTGGTCTGTGTAGTGGTCTGTGTGGTGGTCTGGTCTATTGGTTTTGTCATCCATTTCCTACTTGATTATCATCCGTCCTCTTTTCTGCTTCCCTTGTCTTTCTAATCTACTGCCATATGTCATCTCTCCTCCTCGGTCATCTCTCCTCCTCCTCGGTCATCTCTCCTCCTCCTCGGTCATCTCTCCTCCTCCTCGGTCATCTCTCCTCTTCCTCGATCATCTCTCCTCCTCCTCGGTCATCTCTCCTCCTCCTCGGTCATCTCTCCTCCTCCTCGGTCATCTCTCCATTCCTACCTCTCCTCATACAGTAATGCTAAAGTCAATGGCCGTGTGTATCTGATTATGAATAGGTGGGTAACTGCCTGCTTTCTGTTCCCTCCCTCCCAACATCATCCTTCCCTCGCTCCCACATTCCCTCCCTCCCTCCCTCCATCATCCCTCCCACGCTCCCTCCCTCCATCATCCCTTTCGCCTTCCCAGATTCCCTCCCTCCCTCATCATCCCTCCATCATCCCTCCATCCCTCCCATGTTCCCTCCCTCCCTCCATCATCCCTCCCTCCCTCCATCATCCTTCTCTCCCTCCCAAGTTCCCTCCCTCAATCATCCCTCCCTCCCACGTTCCCTCCGTCCACCATCCCTCTCTCCCTCCCACGTTCCCTCCCTCCCTCCATCATCCTTCCCTCCCTCCCACGTTCCCTCCGTCCACCATCCCTCTCTCCCTCTCACGTTTCCCTCCCTCCATCCTCATCCCCACTATTAGTTTTATTTACCTTCCTCTTCCTCAGTCAACTTCTCCTCTCCATCATCTCTTCTTCTCTCATCCTCTATACCTCCAGCCCCCTAGCATCTGAATAGCCCTGTCCTACAGCCCTGTCCAACAGCCCTGTCCCACAGCCCTGTCTTTCCCTGCCCTGGTACCTACCTTCCCTCTGAAGCGGTTTGGTCCTACAGCCCTTTCCTATAGCCCTGTCCTACAGCCTTGTCCTACAGCCCTTTCCTATAGCCCTGTCCTACAGCCTTGTCCTACAGCCCTGTCCCACAGCCCTGTCCCACAGCCCTGTCCCACAGCCCTGTCCCACAGCCCTGTCCCATAGCCCTGTCCTACAGACCTTTCCCACAGCCCTGTCCTACAGCCTTGTCCCACAGCCCTATCTACAGTCTTTCCCTGTTGGTACACACAAAAACCACCGTTAATCTCAAAGACAACCTACTCTACCTGTAAAACCACTGTTAACCTCAAAGCCAACCTACTCTACCTGTAAAACCACTGTTAACCTCAAAGCCAACCTACTCTACCTGTAAAACCACTGTTAACCTCAAAGCCAACCTACTCTCCTAAAAAAACACTATTAACTTCAAAGCCAATCTACTCTCCTAAAAAAAACACTGTTAACCTCAGAGCCAACCTACTCTACCTGAAAAACCACTGTTAACCTCCAAGCCAACCTACTCTACCTGAAAAACCACTGTTAACCTCCAAGCCAACCTACTCTACCTGAAAAATGACTGTTAATCTCAAAGCCAACCTACTCTACCTGAAAAAAACACTGTTAAACCTCTAAGCCAACCTACTCTAAAACCACTGTTAACCTCCATGCAAGTAAAACCACTGTTAACCTCCATGCAAGTTCTCCAGCTGCACCGTCGAGAGCATCTTGACTGGCTGCATCACCGCCTGGTATGGCAACTGCACCACCCTTGATCGCAAAGCGCCCTGGTATTCTGGCCTTGTGATTGTTAACCTGTTTAAATGTTTTTCTCACATCGGTCATGGAGAGTGAGGTAACAGTCATCTGAAAATAACAGGAGCCCTCACGCAAGGCACAGTGTTATATTCCACGAATCAAGCATAAAAGGCATTTAGCTCGTTTGGGAGTTCTGCGTCACTGGGCAGCTCACGGCCGGGTCTTTTGCAATCTGTTATTGTCTGAAAGCCTTGCCTCATATTTTATTTTCTACTCTCCTGAAAATTAGTATTAAAACACTCCATGACTCGCCCTTCTCTTGTAGAACGTTCCTCTTCAAAAACCAAATCCTTTCCTTGAAACTGTTCCCCTGGTCTTCTGTGGCCTGTAGTAGCATGTTAGCACCAACCTAATGATCTGTGACCTACACTGTGTCTGTCAATCAACTGTTTGTTGACAATCTCTTTGCTTTCTCTCTCTCTCCTGTGTTTATCGTTCTCTCTCTGTAACATTGTTGTTGTCTGAGCAGCATCAAGGAAAAATGTTTTCCTCCACAGAGCAAGTAAGTCTGAATCTCCAATGAGAAATTAAATGCTTGCCCTGACCTGCAAGCCAACGCTGACCTCTAATCTCCGATACTATGACACATTGCCTGAGACTGAGGGAGATAGAGTTGCTTCCCAAGTGGCTCCCTATACTATATTAGCGCACTACAATAGACCAGGGCCCATAGGGGTAGTGCACTACAATAGACCAGAGCCCATAGGGGTAGTGCACTACAATAGACCAGGGCCCATAGGGTAGTGCACTACAATAGACCAGGGCCCATAGGGGTAGTGCACTACAATAGACCAGGGCCCATAGGGTAGTGCACTACAATAGACCAGGGCCCATAGGGGTAGTGCACTACTTCAGACCAGGGCCCATAGGGATAGGGCACTACTTTAGACCAGGGCCCATAGGGGTAGGGCACTACTTTAGACCAGGGCCCACATAGTGCTCTGGTGAAACGTAGTGCAGTGTGTCAGGGGTAGGGTGCCATTTCATGTGCAGCCCAGGTGTCTCCCTCTCTTCTCTCCTATTACCATTGATCTATATTGAGAGAAGAAGAAACTGAAGTATGCCAGAGTGTAAAACTGACTTTCATTTTGAAGTATGCCAGAGTGTAAAACTGACTTTTATTTTGAAGTATGCCAGAGTGTAAAACTGACTTTCATTTTGAAGTATGCCAGAGTGTAAAACTGACTTTCATTTTTTAAGTATGCCAGAGTGTAAAACTGACTTTTATTTTGAAGTATGCCAGAGTGTAAAACTGACTTTCATTTTTTAAGTATGCCAGAGTGTAAAACTTACTTTTATTTTGAAGTATGCCAGAGTGTAAAACTGACTTTTACTTTGAAGTATGCCAGAGTGTAAAACTGACTTTTATTTTGAAGTATGCCAGAGTGTAAAACTGACTTTTATTTTTGAAGTATGCCAGAGTGTAAAACTGACTTTTATTTTGAAGTATGACAGGAATGTGCTTATTGCTTTATATTGAACACGATGCTGTTTAATTCTGCTCTGCTGTTTGTGGCCATGTACACACGGCTGTTACTCCCATCCTAACATCTGCTTGATACTGTGTGTGTGTGTGTGTGTGTGTGTGTGTGTGTGTGTGTGTGTGTGTGTGTGTGTGTGTGTGTGTGTGTGTGTGTGTGTGTGTGTGTGTGTGTGTGTGTGTGTGTGTGTGTGTGTGTGTGTGTGTGTGTGTGTGTGTGTCGTTGTGAATCTAAACACCGTCTCCCGCCCCAGATTGGTACACCAGGATGGAAGCCTGGCTGACATCACCATGCTCTATTCAGGAGAAGGAGTGATACGGGAGGAGGACGAGAAGGAGAGAAACCTGATGAAGGAGAAGAATGGAGGGATGAAGCAGAAAGGAGGACTCTGTCAGTCTATAGACCCGTGTCGGTCGTTCAACAAGTCTTTTGAGTCCAAATCCAGTTCAGGGCCGGGGAAGAGTGGCGACTGTAGTGTGGGAACTGAGCCAGAGCCCTCCACAGAACACACTACCTCAGGTATACAGAACACACTACCTCAGGTATATAGAACACACTACCTCAGGTATACAGAACACACTACCTCAGGTATACAGAACACACTACCTCAGGTATACAGAACACACTACCTCAGGTATACAGAACACACTACCTCAGGTATACAGAACACACTACCTCAGGTATACAGAACACACTACCTCCGGTATACAGAACACAGAACATAGAATGTAGAACACACTACCTCAGGTATACAGAACACAGAACATAGAATGTAGAACACACTACCTCAGGTATACAGAACACAGAACATAGAATGTAGAACACACTACCTCAGGTATACAGAACACAGAACATAGAATGTAGAACACACTACCTCAGGTATACAGAACACACTACCTCAGGTATACAGAACACACTACCTCAGGTATACAGAACACACTACCTCAGGTATACAGAACACACTACCTCAGGTATACAGAACACACTACCTTAGGTATACAGAACACACTACCTCAGGTATACAGAACACACTACCTCAGGTATACAGAACACACTACCTCAGGTATACAGCACACACTACCGTAGGTATACAGAACACACTACCTCAGGTATACAGCACACACTACCTCAGGTATACAGAACACACTACCTCAGGTATACAGAACACACTACCTTAGGTATACAGAACACACTACCTCAGGTATACAGCACACACTACCTCAGGTATACAGAACACAGACAATATAGAACACACTACCTCAGGTATACAGAACACACTACCTCAGGTATACAGAACACACTACCTCAGGTATACAGAACACAGAGAATATAGAACAGACTACCTCAGGAACACAGAACAGAGAATATAGAACAGACTACCTCAGGTACACAGAAAATAGAATATAGAACAGACTACCTCAGGTATACAGAACACACTACCTCAGGTATACAGAACACACTACCTCAGGTATACAGAACACACTACCTCAGGTATACAGAACACAGAGAATATAGAACAGACTACCTCAGGTATACAGAACACACTACCTCAGGTATACAGAACACACTACCTCAGGTATACAGAACACACTACCTCAGGTATACAGAACACACTACCTCAGGTATACAGAACACACTACCTCAGGTATACAGAACACACTACCTCAGGTATACAGAACACAGAGAATATAGAACAGACTACCTCAGGAACACAGAACAGAGAATATAGAACAGACTACCTCAGGTACACAGAAAATAGAATATAGAACAGACTACCTCAGGTACACAGAACATGGAAAATAGAATATAGAACAGACTACCTCAGGAACACAGAACAGAGAATATAGAACAGACTACCTCAGGTACACAGAAAATAGAATATAGAACAGACTACCTCAGGTACACAGAAAATAGAATATAGAACAGACTATCTCAGGTACACAGAACAGAGAATATAGAACAGACTACCTCAGGTACACAGAAAATAGAATATAGAACAGACTACCTCAGGTACACAGAACATGGAACATATAATATAGAACAGACTACCTCAGGAACACAGAACATAGAACATAGAACAGACTACCTCAGGTACACAGAACATAGAACATAGAATATAGAGTACCTCAGGAACACAGAACATGTTCTTTCTCATGCCATACATGTTGACCAGATCTTACAGTTGCCAAAGGTAGTCTGCTATATGGGGTCATTTCTGATTAGCCTTCAGCCTTTACTATAATGGATTAGGTGTATTTGGAGACAGCGCCACTATGTTCTGTTCAATATATAAACATGGGTGCTTCCTGGACTGACTGACTGGCTGTCTGGCGGACCGGCTGACTGACTGGCCAGCTGGCTGGCCGACTGACTAATTGACTGGCAAACTCTCCTTCCAGACTCATATCAAACATCTCCAATCGAAAATCAAATCAAGAGTCGGCTTTCTATTCCGCAACAAAGCCTCCTTCACTCACGCTGCCAAGCTTACCCTAGTAAAACTGACTATCCTACCGATCCTCGACTTCGGCGATGTCATCTACAAAATGGCTTCCAACACTCTACTCAGCAAACTGGATGCAGTTTATCACGGTGCCATCCGTTTTGTCACTAAAGCACCTTATACCACCCACCACTGCGACTTTTATGCTCTAGTCGGCTGGCCCTCACTACATATTCGTCGCCAGACCCACTGGCTCCAGGTCATCTACAAGTCCATGCTAGGTAAAGCTCCGCCTTATCTCAGTTCACTGGTCACGATGGCAACACCCATCCGTAGCACGCGCTCCAGCAGGTGTATCTCACTGATCATCCCTAAAGCCAACACATCATTTGGCCGCCTTTCGTTCCAGTACTCTGCTGCCTGTGACTGGAACGAATTGCAAAAATCGCTGAAGTTGGAGACTTTTATCTCCCTCACCAACTTCAAACATCAGCTATCCGAGCAGCTAACCGATCGCTGCAGCTGTACATAGTCTATAGGAAAATAGCCCACCCATTTTCACCTACCTCATTCCCATACTGTTTTTATACTGTTTTTATTTATTTATTTTTCTGCTCTTTTGCACACCAATATCTCTACCTGTACATGACCATCTGATCATTTATCACTCCAGTGTTAATCTGCAAAACTGTATTATTCGCCTACCTTCTCATGCCTTTTGCACACATTGTATATAGACTGCCCATTTTTTTTCTACTGTGTTATTGACTTGTTAATTGTTTATTCCATGTGTAACTCTGTGTTGTCTGTTCACACTGCTATGCTTTATCTTGGCCAGGTCGCAGTTGCAAATGAGAACTTGTTCTCAACTAGCCTACCTGGTTAAATAAAGGTGAAATAAAAAAATATAAAAAAATCTGTCCCAGACCTGCTGTTTTCAACTCTCTAGAGACAGCAGGAGCGGTAGAGATACTCTGAGTGATCGGCTATAAAAAACCAACTGACATTTACAGGTGCTGACCTGTTGCACCCTCGACAACTACTGTGATTATTATTATTTGACCATGCTGGTCATTTATGAACATTTGAACATCTTGGCCATGTTCTGTTATAATCTCCACCCGGCACAGCCAGAAGAGGACTGGCCACCCCACATAGCCTGGTTCCTCTCTAGGTTTCTTCCTAGGTTTTGGCCTTTCTAGGGAGTTTTTCCTAGCCACCGTGCTTCTACACCTGCATTTCTTGCTGTTTGGGGGTTTTATAAATACATTTGATTTGAATTTGATTTGATTGACTGACTGGCTGACTATTGGCTGACTGATTGGTTGACTGACTGGCTGACTGATTGCTTCATGTCTCATCCTGTTCCTGTCAGACCTAAAGAATAAGTGGCCCCTGGTGGTGGACCATCTGACTGGCTGACTATTGGCTGACTGACTGACTGACTGGCTGACTGATTGCTTCCTGTCTCATCCTGTTCCTGTCAGACCTAAAGAATAAGTGGCCCCTGGTGGTGGACCGTCTGACTGACTGGCTGACTGACTGGCTGGCTGACTGATTGCTTCCTGTCTCGTCCTGTTCCTGTCAGACCTAAAGAATAAGTGGCCCCTGGTGGTGGACCGTCTGACTGACTGACTGGCTGGCTGACTGATTGCTTCCTGTCTCGTCCTGTTCCTGTCAGACCTAAAGAATAAGTGGCCCCTGGTGGTGGACCATCTGACTGGCTGACTATTGGCTGACTGACTGACTGACTGGCTGACTGATTGCTTCCTGTCTCATCCTGTTCCTGTCAGACCTAAAGAATAAGTGGCCCCTGGTGGTGGACCGGACTGACTGGCTGACTGACTGGCTGGCTGACTGATTGCTTCCTGTCTCGTCCCGTTCCTGTCAGACCTAAAGAATAAGTGGCCCCTGGTGGTGGACCGTCTGACTGACTGACTGGCTGACTGATTGCTTCCTGTCTCGTCCTGTTCATGTCAGACCTAATGAATAAGTGGCCCCTGGTGGTGGACCGTCTGACTGACTGGCTGACTGACTGATTGCTTCCTGTCTCGTCCTGTTCCTGTCAGACCTAAAGAATAAGTGGCCCCTGGTGGTGGACCATCTGACTGGCTGACTATTGGCTGACTGACTGACTGACTGGCTGACTGATTGCTTCCTGTCTCATCCTGTTCCTGTCAGACCTAAAGAATAAGTGGCCCCTGGTGGTGGACCGTCTGACTGACTGGCTGACTGACTGGCTGGCTGACTGATTGCTTCCTGTCTCGTC
The DNA here is from genome assembly GCF_021184085.1 of Oncorhynchus gorbuscha. Classification (NCBI taxonomy): domain Eukaryota; kingdom Metazoa; phylum Chordata; class Actinopteri; order Salmoniformes; family Salmonidae; genus Oncorhynchus; species Oncorhynchus gorbuscha. The sequence goes on along the minus strand of NC_060180.1, from coordinate 76,467,601 downwards.
CTGTTCCTGTCAGACCTAAAGAATAAGTGGCCCCTGGTGGTGGACCGTCTGACTGACTGACTGGCTGACTGATTACTTCCTGTCTCGTCCTGTTCCTGTCAGACCTAATGAATAAGTGTCCCCTGGTGGTGGACCGTCTGACTGACTGGCTGACTGATTACTTCCTGTCTCGTCCTGTTCCTGTCAGACCTAATGAATAAGTGGCCCCTGGTGGTGGACCGTCTGACTGACTGGCTGACTGACTGACTGGCTGACTGATTACTTCCTGTCTCGTCCTGTTCCTGTCAGACCTAATGAATAAGTGGCCCCTGGTGGTGGACCGTCTGACTGACTGGCTGACTGATTGCTTCCTGTCTCGTCCTGTTCCTGTCAGACCTAATGAATAAGTGGCCCCTGGTGATGGACCGTCTGACTGACTGACTGACTGGCTGACTGATTACTTCCTGTCTCGTCCTGTTCCTGTCAGACCTAATGAATAATTGGCCCCTGGTGGTGGACCGTCTGACTGACTGGCTGACTGACTGACTGGCTGACTGATTACTTCCTGTCTCGTCCTGTTCCTGTCAGACCTAATGAATAAGTGGCCCCTGGTGGTGGACCGTCTGACTGACTGGCTGACTGACTGACTGGCTGACTGATTACTTCCTGTCTCGTCCTGTTCCTGTCAGACCTAATGAATAAGTGGCCCCTGGTGATGGACCGTCTGACTGACTGACTGACTGGCTGACTGATTGCTTCCTGTCTCGTCCTGTTCCTGTCAGACCTAATGAATAAGTGGCCCCTGGTGGTGGACCGTCTGACTGACTGGCTGACTGATTACTTCCTGTCTCGTCCTGTTCCTGTCAGACCTAATGAATAAGTGGCCCCTGGTGGTGGACCGTCTGACTGACTGGCTGACTGATTGCTTCCTGTCTCGTCCTGTTCCTGTCAGACCTAATGAATAAGTGGCCCCTGGTGGTGGACCGTCTGACTGACTGGCTGACTGATTGCTTCCTGTCTCGTCCTGTTCCTGTCAGACCTAATGAATAAGTGGCCCCTGGTGATGGACCGTCTGACTGACTGACTGACTGACTGGCTGACTGATTGCTTCCTGTCTCGTCCTGTTCCTGTCAGACCTAAAGAATAAGTGGCCCCTGGTGGTGGACCGTCTGACTGACTGACTGACTGGCTGACTGATTGCTTCCTGTCTCGTCCTGTTCCTGTCAGACCTAAAGAATAAGTGGCCCCTGGTGATGGACCGTCTGACTGACTGACTGGCTGACTGACTGACTGACTGACTGACTGACTGAATGACTGACAGATTGCTTCCTGTCTCGTCCTGTTCCTGTCAGACCTAATGAATAAGTGGCCCCTGGTGGTGGACTGTCTGACTGACTGACTGACTGACTGAGTGACTGACTGATTGCTTCCTGTCTCGTCCTGTTCCTGTCAGACCTAATGAATAAGTGGCCCCTGGTGGTGGACCGTCTGACTGTGCTGTTCCTCAAGTTCCTGGAATATTTCCACAAGCTGCAGCTCTTCATCTGGTGGCTCCTAGAGATGCACATCGTCAAGATCGTCTCCTCGTGCATCATACTGGTCTCTGTCAAGGAGGTAACACTGTTACTATTTTGTTGATTCATTTATCCTTTAGTTAACCCGGAAGTCCCTGTAGATGAGAAACTATTTTTTGTTTCCAGAGGAAAACCTGGCCTATTGGAGCAACATACAGTCAGGTGTTAAAAAGTGACATTTCCTGCATGTCACAAGACTGTGTTCGCTCACTGAGCTGAAGCCTAGGTAATCCTGGAGGTTGATGTGTTATGTCTCTGGCAGGTGTCCTTGTTCAACTACGTGTTCCTGGCGTGCTGGGCCTTCGCTCTAACTGTTTCTCCTCTCTGGCAGGTGTCCTTGTTCAACTACGTGTTCCTGGCGTGCTGGGCCTTCGCTCTAACTGTTTCTCCTCTCTGGCAGGTGTCCTTGTTCAACTACGTGTTCCTCGCGTGCTGGGCCTTCGCTCTACCCTTCGGTCAGTTCAGACCCCTGGCCTCCAGTATCTGTACAGTCTGGACCTGTGTTATCATCGTCTGTAAGATGTCGTACCAGCTGGAATCTATACAACCTGCCTCTTACTCCAAGAACTGCTCCATGGTGAGTAGGGTGGGTTGGTGGGTCGGTGGGTCGGTGGGTGTGTTGGTGGGTTGGCCGGTGGGTCGGTGGGTCGGTGGGTCGGTGGGTCAGTAAGTCGGTGGGTGGGTTGGTCGGTGGGTGGGTAGGTCGGTGGGTCGGTGGGTTGGTCGGTGGGTCGGTGGGTGGGTGGGTGGGTTGGTTGGTGGGTGAGTGAGTGAGTGGGTTGGTGAATCGGTGGGACAGTAGGTCGGTGGGTGGGTTGGTTGGTGGATGAGTGAGTGGGTTGGTTGGTTGGTTGGGTGGGTGGGTGGGTGGGTGGGTGGGTGGGTCGGTG
>NC_060180.1:76440158-76457658 GCF_021184085.1 Oncorhynchus gorbuscha | reverse complement strand
AGCACCACCCTCCTTTTGAAGCTTCCAGTCTGTTATTCGAACTCAATCAGCATGACAGAGTGATCTCCAGCCTTGTCCTCGTCAACACTCACACCTGTGTTAACGAAAGAATCCCTGACATGATGTCAGCTGGTCCTTTTGTGGCAGTGCTGAAATGCAGTGGAAATGTTTTTTGGGGATTCAGTTCATTTGCATGGCAAAGAGGGACTTTGCAATGAATTTCAATTAATCTGATCACTCTTAATAACCTTCTGGAGTATATGCAAATTGCCATCATACAAACTGAGACAGCAGACTTTGTGAAAATTAATATTTGTGTTATTCTCAAAATGTTTGACCATAATCTGTCATTTATAACATTCAGTTTCACTGCTATGCGGAAGTACCTTTCACCAGTGACCAAGCTAGCGTAGCTACCATTCACCAGTGACCAAGCTAGCGTGGCTACCATTCACCAGTGACCAAGCTAGCGTGGCTACCATTCACCAGTGACCAAGCTAGCGTGGCTACCATTCACCAGTGACCAAGCTAGCATAGCTACCGTTCACCAGTGACCAAGCTAGCGTAGCTACCCTTCACCAGTGACCAAGCTAGCGTAGCTACCCTTCACCAGTGACCAAGCTAGCGTAGCTACCTTTCACTAGTGTCTTGCTGACATCAAATGTTAGATGTCTGACAGTTTTCTCCAGCTCAATGATAAGAAATCCGAGGTTGTTGTATTTGGTCCCCACCTTGAAGGGAGTCAGATTGTAGATAACCTTAGAACTTTCCAAACAATGTAAAGTCCAGAAACCTTGGCGTCTTCTTTGACCCTGACCTAAACCTGGAGCTGCATGTAAAGAAGGTTGTCCAGTCCTGCTTTTATCATCCAAGAAATACAGCAGAAGTCAAGTCTTTTATTCCAGTCACTGATCTGGAGAAAGTTATACAGGCTTTTATTTCCTCACGTCTAGATGACTGTACCTCTTTGTATCGTCAGAAATCAGAGTCAGAAATCACTCCATCGCCTACAGTCAGTTCAAACGGACGCTGCAGCTCGGCTTTTAACAGGAACCAGGAAATGTAAACATACGTGGTCCTTCTGTAGCTCAGTTGGTAGAGCATGGCACTTGTAATGCCAGGGTAGTGGGTTCGATCCCCGGGACCACCCATACGTAGAATGTATGCACACATGACTGTAAGTCGCTTAAAAGCGTCTGGATAAATAATTATTATTATATTCTAGAATGACAGTCACTTTTAGTTTTTAAAATGTTATGAATCACGTTTGATTCTGCCCCATCCTATATCTCAGATCTTTTATCTCTACTACGAGCCACGATGCTCTGGATCCTCTCGCAGGGTACTGTTGTCCGTTCCAAAGTCAAGGTTGAAAACTAAAGGAGGGAATTGGCCATTAGGGTCCTAGACTGTGGAATGGTCTGCCAATCAGATTCAGTGCCTCTTTTTAAATCCCTGCTGAAGACACACTTTAATAAAGAGGCGCTTAATGTATGATAAAAAATATATATTCTCCTTCCAGCTGTCTTTGATTCTTGGTTAGTAGTTGTTTTATTATTACATTTATTTATTTTACCTTTATTTAATCAGGCAAGTCAGTTAAGAACACATTCTTATTTTCAATAACGGCCAAGGAACAATGGCAGGACGACAGATTTGTACCTTGTCAGCACGGGGGTTTGAACTTGCAAACTTCCGGTTACTAGTCCAACGCTCTAACCACTAGGCTACCCTGCCGCCTCTACGCTCTAACCACTAGGCTACCCTGCCGCCTCTACACTTTAACCACTAGGCTACCCTGCCGCCTCTACACTCTAACCACTAGGCTACCCTGCCGCCTCTACACTCTAACCACTAGGCTACCCTGCCGCCTCTCCACTCTAACCACTAGGCTACCCTGCCACCTCTACACTCTAACCACTAGGCTACCCTGCCACCTCTACACTCTAACCACTAGGCTACCCTGCCACCTCTACACTCTAACCACTAGGCTACCCTGCCACCTCTACACTCTAACCACTAGGCTACCCTGCCGCCTCTACACTCTAACCACTAGGCCATCCTGCCGCCTCTCCACTCTAACCACTAGGCTACCCTGCCGCCTCTACACTCTAACCACTAGGCTACCCTGCCACCTCTACACTCTAACCACTAGGCTACCCTGCCTCCTCTCCACTCTAACCACTAGGCTACCCTGCCGCCTCTCCACTCTAACCACTAGGCTACCCTGCCGCCTCTCCACTCTAACCACTAGGCTACCCTGCCGCCTCTCCACTCTAACCACTAGGCTACTCTGCCGCCTCTACACTCTAACCACTAGGCTACCCTGTCGCCCCAATGATGTGAAGCACTTTGTTACTTGTATATACAAACAGTTAATATTCTTCTTCTTATAATTAATATCATTATTATGTATTACGTGCTTGTTGAAATTGAGCTTCATTATGAAATGTAGGGGATTTTCTGTGTTGTGATGATTTGGCCATTGTTGTTGTTGTTGTTGCTCTCTATCCCTTCAGAATACCCATGGAGGTTCCCAAACTCTGCAATGGACTCCAACGTCATCAAGTGGCTTTATTTACCGGACTTCCACACCAACCCCAACCCAATCTTTCTCGTCTGTACGTATCATATTGCTCTGTCGGTGTATTAGGGATCGGTATGGACAGGGTTGGAAAGAATGGGATCGGTATGGACAGGGTTGGATAGAATGGGATCGGGATGGACAGGGTTGGATAGAATGGGATCGGTATGGACAGGGTTGGATAGAATGGGATCGGTATGGACAGGGTTGGATAGAATGGGATCGGTATGGACAGGGTTGGATAGAATGGGATCGGTATGGACAGGGTTGGATAGAATGGGATCGGTATGGACAGGGTTGGATAGAATGGGATCGGTATGGACAGGGTTGGATAGAATGGGATCGGTATGGACAGGGTTGGGTAAGTCGCTCTGGATAAGAGCGTCTGCTAAATGACTTAAATGTAAATGTAAATGGATAGAATGGGATCGGTATGGACAGGGTTGGATAGAATGGGATCGGTATGGACAAGGTTGGATAGAATAGGATAGAATGGACAGGGTTGGATAGAATGGACAGGGTTGGATAGAATGGGATCGGTATGGACAGGGTTGGATAGAATGGGATCTGTATGGACAGGGTTGGATAGAATGGGATCTGTATGGACAGGGTTGGATAGAATGGGATCGGGATGGACAGGGTTGGATAGACTGGGATCGGGATGGACAGGGTTGGATAGAATGGGATTGAATGGACAGGGTTGGATAGAATGGGATTGGTATGGACAGGGTTGGATAGAATGGGATTGGTATGGACAGGGTTGGGTAGAATGGGATAGAATGGACAGGGTTGGATAGAATGGGATTGGTATGGACAGGGTTGGATAGAATGGGATCGGTATGGACAGGGTTGGAAAGAATGGTATGGTATGGACAGGGTTGGATAGAATGGGATTGGTATGGACAGGGTTGGATAGAATGGGTTCGGTATGGACAGGGTTGGATAGAATGGGATAGAATGGACAGGGTTGGATAGAATGGGATAGAATGGACAGGGTTGGATAGAATGGGATCGGGATGGACAGGGTTGGATAGAATGGGATCGGTATGGACAGGGTTGGATAGAATGGGATCGGTATGGACAGGGTTGGATAGAATGGGATCAGTATGGACAGGGTTGGATAGAATGGGATCGGTATGGACAGGGTTGGATAGAATGGGATCGGTATGGACAAGGTTGGATAGAATAGGATAGAATGGACAGGGTTGGATAGAATGGACAGGGTTGGATAGAATGGGATCGGTATGGACAGGGTTGGATAGAATGGGATCTGTATGGACAGGGTTGGATAGAATGGGATCGGTATGGACAGGGTTGGATAGAATGGACAGGGTTGGATAGAATGGGATCGGTATGGACAGGGTTGGATAGAATGGACAGGGTTGGATAGAATGGGATTGGTATGGACAGGGTTGGATAGAATGGGATCGGTATGGACAGGGTTGGATAGAATGGGATAGAATGGACAGGGTTGGATAGAATGGACAGGGTTGGATAGAATGGGATCGGTATGGACAGGGTTGGATAGAATGGGATCGGTATGGACAGGGTTGGATAGAAAGGGATCGGGATGGACAGGGTTGGATAGAATGGGATCGGTATGGACAGGGTTGGATAGAATGAGATCGGTATGGACAGGGTTGGATAGAATGGGATAGAATGGGATCGGTATGGACAGGGTTGGATAAAATGGGATCGATATGGACAGGGTTGGATAGAATGGGATCGGTATGGACAGGGTTGGATAGAATGTGATCGGTATGGACAGGGTTGGATAGAATGGGATTGGTATGGACAGGGTTGGATAGAATGGGATAGAATGGACAGGGTTGGATAGAATGGGATCGGTATGGACAAGGTTGGATAGAATGGGATCCGTATGGACAGAGTTGGATAGAATGGGATCTGTATGGACAGGGTTGGATAGAATGGGATCGGTATGGACAGGGTTGAATAAAATGGGATCAGTATGGACAGGGTTGGATAGAATGGACAGGGTTGGATAGAATGGGATCGGTATGGACAGGGTTGGATAGAATGGGATCTGTATGGACAGGGTTGGATAGAATGGGATCGGTATGGACAGGGTTGGATAGAATGGGATCTGTATGGACAGGGTTGTATAGAATGGGATCGGTATGGACAGGGTTGGATAGAATGGGATCGGGATGGACAGGGTTGGATAGAATGGGATCGGGATGGACAGGGTTGGATAGAATGGGATCGGGATGGACAGGGTTGGAAAGAATGGGATCGGGATGGACAGGGTTGGATAGAATGGGATCGGTATGGACAGGGTTGGATAGAATGGGATCGGTATGGACAGGGTTGGATAGAATGGGATAGAATTGACAGGGTTGGATAGAATGGGATCGGTATGGACAGGGTTTGATAGAATGGGATCGGTATGGACAGGGTTGGATAGAATGGGATCAGGATGGACAGGGTTGGATAGAATGTACAGGGTTGGATAGAATGGGATCGGTATGGACAGGGTTGGATAGAATGGGATCGGTATGGACAGAATTGGATAGAATAGGATAGAATGGACAGGGTTGGATAGAATGGACAGGGTTGGATAGAATGGGATCGGTATGGACAGGGTTGGATAGAATGGGATCTGTATGGACAGGGTTGGATAGAATGGGATCTGTATGGACAGGGTTGGATAGAATGGGATCGGGATGGACAGGGTTGGATAGACTGGGATCGGGATGGACAGGGTTGGATAGAATGGGATTGAATGGACAGGGTTGGATAGAATGGGATTGGTATGGACAGGGTTGGATAGAATGGGATTGGTATGGACAGGGTTGGGTAGAATGGGATAGAATGGACAGGGTTGGATAGAATGGGATTGGTATGGACAGGGTTGGATAGAATGGGATCGGTATGGACAGGGTTGGTATATGGACAGGGTTGGATAGAATGGGATTGGTATGGACAGGGTTGGATAGAATGGGTTCGGTATGGACAGGGTTGGATAGAATGGGATAGAATGGACAGGGTTGGATAGAATGGGATAGAATGGACAGGGTTGGATAGAATGGGATCGGGATGGACAGGGTTGGATAGAATGGGATCGGTATGGACAGGGTTGGATGAATGGGATCGGTATGGACAGGGTTGGATAGAATGGGATCAGTATGGACAGGGTTGGATGGGTATGGACAGGGTTGGATAGAATGGGATCGGTATGGACAAGGTTGGATAGAATAGGATAGAATGGACAGGGTTGGATAGAATGGACAGGGTTGGATAGAATGGGATCGGTATGGACAGGGTTGGATAGAATGGGATCTGTATGGACAGGGTTGGATAGAATGGGATCGGTATGGACAGGGTTGGATAGAATGGACAGGGTTGGATAGAATGGGATGGGACAGGGTTGGATAGAATGGACAGGGTTGGATAGAATGGGATTGGTATGGACAGGGTTGGATAGAATGGGATCGGTATGGACAGGGTTGGATAGAATGGGATAGAATGGACAGGGTTGGATAGAATGGACAGGGTTGGATAGAATGGGATCGGTATGGACAGGGTTGGATAGAATGGGATCGGTATGGACAGGGTTGGATAGAAAGGGATCGGGATGGACAGGGTTGGATAGAATGGGATCGGTATGGACAGGGTTGGATAGAATGAGATCGGTATGGACAGGGTTGGATAGAATGGGATAGAATGGGATCGGTATGGACAGGGTTGGATAAAATGGGATCGATATGGACAGGGTTGGATAGAATGGGATCGGTATGGACAGGGTTGGATAGAATGTGATCGGTATGGACAGGGTTGGATAGAATGGGATTGGTATGGACAGGGTTGGATAGAATGGGATAGAATGGACAGGGTTGGATAGAATGGGATCGGTATGGACAAGGTTGGATAGAATGGGATCCGTATGGACAGGTTGGATAGAATGGGATCTGTATGGACAGGGTTGGATAGAATGGGATCGGTATGGACAGGGTTGAATAAAATGGGATCAGTATGGACAGGGTTGGATAGAATGGACAGGGTTGGATAGAATGGGATCGGTATGGACAGGGTTGGATAGAATGGGATCTGTATGGACAGGGTTGGATAGAATGGGATCGGTATGGACAGGGTTGGATAGAATGGGATCTGTATGGACAGGGTTGTATAGAATGGGATCGGTATGGACAGGGTTGGATAGAATGGGATCGGGATGGACAGGGTTGGATAGAATGGGATCGGGATGGACAGGGTTGGATAGAATGGGATCGGGATGGACAGGGTTGGAAAGAATGGGATTGGACAGGGTTGGATAGAATGGGATCGGTATGGACAGGGTTGGATAGAATGGGATCGGTATGGACAGGGTTGGATAGAATGGGATAGAATTGACAGGGTTGGATAGAATGGAATCAGTATGGACATTTGATAGAATGGGATCGGTATGGACAGGGTTGGATAGAATGGGATCAGGATGGACAGGGTTGGATAGAATGTACAGGGTTGGATAGAATGGGATCGGTATGGACAGGGTTGGATAGAATGGGATCGGTATGGACAGGGTTGGATAGAATGGGATAGAATTGACAGGGTTGGATAGAATGGGATCGGTATGGACAGGGTTTGATAGAATGGGATCGGTATGGACAGGGTTGGATAGAATGGGATCGGTATGGACAAGGTTGGATAGAATAGACAGGGTTGGATAGAATGGACAGGGTTGGATAGAATGGGATCGGTATGGACAGGGTTGGATAGAATGGGATCTGTATGGACAGGGTTGGATAGAATGGGATCTGTATGGACAGGGTTGGATAGAATGGGATCGGGATGGACAGGGTTGGATAGACTGGGATCGGGATGGACAGGGTTGGATAGAATGGGTTCGGTATGGACAGGGTTGGATAGAATGGGATAGAATGGACAGGGTTGGATAGAATGGGATAGAATGGACAGGGTTGGATAGAATGGGATCGGGATGGACAGGGTTGGATAGAATGGGATCGGTATGGACAGGGTTGGATAGAATGGGATCGGTATGGACAGGGTTGGATAGAATGGGATCAGTATGGACAGGGTTGGATAGAATGGGATCGGTATGGACAGGGTTGGATAGAATGGGATCGGTATGGACAAGGTTGGATAGAATAGGATAGAATGGACAGGGTTGGATAGAATGGACAGGGTTGGATAGAATGGGATCGGTATGGACAGGGTTGGATAGAATGGGATCTGTATGGACAGGGTTGGATAGAATGGGATCGGTATGGACAGGGTTGGATAGAATGGACAGGGTTGGATAGAATGGGATCGGTATGGACAGGGTTGGATAGAATGGACAGGGTTGGATAGAATGGGATTGGTATGGACAGGGTTGGATAGAATGGGATCGGTATGGACAGGGTTGGATAGAATGGGATAGAATGGACAGGGTTGGATAGAATGGACAGGGTTGGATAGAATGGGATCGGTATGGACAGGGTTGGATAGAATGGGATCGGTATGGACAGGGTTGGATAGAAAGGGATCGGGATGGACAGGGTTGGATAGAATGGGATCGGTATGGACAGGGTTGGATAGAATGAGATCGGTATGGACAGGGTTGGATAGAATGGGATAGAATGGGATCGGTATGGACAGGGTTGGATAAAATGGGATCGATATGGACAGGGTTGGATAGAATGGGATCGGTATGGACAGGGTTGGATAGAATGTGATCGGTATGGACAGGGTTGGATAGAATGGGATTGGTATGGACAGGGTTGGATAGAATGGGATAGAATGGACAGGGTTGGATAGAATGGGATCGGTATGGACAGGGTTGGATAGAATGGGATCCGTATGGACAGAGTTGGATAGAATGGGATCTGTATGGACAGGGTTGGATAGAATGGGATCGGTATGGACAGGGTTGAATAAAATGGGATCAGTATGGACAGGGTTGGATAGAATGGACAGGGTTGGATAGAATGGGATCGGTATGGACAGGGTTGGATAGAATGGGATCTGTATGGACAGGGTTGGATAGAATGGGATCGGTATGGACAGGGTTGGATAGAATGGGATCTGTATGGACAGGGTTGTATAGAATGGGATCGGTATGGAAAGGGTTGGATAGAATGGGATCGGGATGGACAGGGTTGGATAGAATGGGATCGGGATGGACAGGGTTGGATAGAATGGGATCGGTATGGACAGGGTTGGATAGAATGGGATCGGTATGGACAGGGTTGGATAGAATGGACAGGGTTGGATAGAATGGACAGGGTTGGATAGAATGGGATCGTTATGGACAGGGTTGGATAGAATGGACAGGGTTGGATAGAATGGGTTATATTGCCTCAGTCTCTATCTACATTTTGGTTAGCTATTAAATTGCTATGAAGCTAATATAAATCCTCCCCTTGACTCTCCTCTCCGCTCCTCTCCTCTATAGATGACTTCATGCTCCTCCTCTGCGCCTCACTCCAGAAGAGTATATTTGAAGAGGAAAACAAGGCAGCTGTCCGTCTCATGGCCGGAGATAACGTGGAGATCTCAAGAGACCTAGACGCAGCCTCTTTCAGCGTCCACAACCCTGTCCCCGACTTTATACATTCCAGGTAGTGACTATACCATTATACCATGGAGATTGATGCACATGAGCATGTATGTTACTGTATGTTACAGAGGTGCAGCCCAGTGAAGTACCAACCAGAGGCTCTCACCTTGATTGCGCTAGGCAGCAAGCGAGGAAGGCAGATCTGATGGGAGGACAGGGAGAGACAGGACAAGAGGATAGCCATTGATTGTGTCCTGTTCTACCATTACAGTGTTTTGATACTCAGAGTGGAGAGCTGTTTCATTATGGCACTCTGTGTCCATCAACAGCAGTAGTGAAGGACAGAGCACTAGCACACTTCCTACCCTCCCAAACCGTGCTCTGGGCTGCATCCCAAACCGTGCTCTAGCCTGCATCCCAAACCGTGCTTTAGTCTGTGTCCCAAACCATGCTCTGGGCTGCATCCCAAACCGTGCTCTAGCCTGCATCCCAAACCATGCTCTAGCCTGCATCCCAAACCGTGCTCTGGGCTGCATCCCAAACCATGCTCTAGCCTGCATCCCAAACCATGCTCTAGCCTGCATCCCAAACCATGCTCTAGCCTGCATCCCAAACCATGTTTTAGTCTGCGTCCCAAACCATGCTCTAGCCTGCATCCCAAACCATGCTCTAGCCTGCATCCCAAACCATGCTCCGGGCTGCATCCCAAACCATGCTCTGGGCTGCATCCCAAATGGCACCCTATTCCCTATAGTGTACTACTGTTGACCAGGGCCCGCTCAGCCATCAGCCCTTGTTCCCCGGCACCTCTGGTTTTTCCACATATCAGATTCCTGATATAGAGGTAGAGAGAGAGAGCCATCATCTGTAAGACATTCTGTCCAATCAGAGTCTGCCACTCTGGCCCAGACCTCCTCCTCTCTCTATCAATTCAATGTTCAATTCAATTTAAGGGGCTTTATTGGCATGGGAAGCGTGCCAATAGATAATAAACAAAAGTGAAATAAACAATATCAAATGAACAGTATACATTACACTCACAGAAGTTCCAAAAGAATAAAGACATTTCAAATGTCATACTATGTCTTTATACGGTGTCGTAACGATGTGCAAATGGTTAAAGTACAAAAGGGAAAATAAATTAACATAAATATGGGTTGTATTTACAATGGTGTTTGTTCTTCACTGGTTGCCCTTTTCTTGTGGCAACAGGTCATCAATCTTGCTGCTGTGATGGTACAATGTGTTATTTCACCCAGTAGATATGGGAGTTTACTCTGGATAGCCAGGGTCACAGTTCAACACTAATTTACAAACGAAGCATGTGTGTTTAGTGAGCCCGCCAGATCGGAGGCAGTAGAGATGACCAGGGATGTTCTCTGTTTAGTGAGTCCTCCAGATCAGAGGCAGTAGGGATGACCAGGGATGTTCTCTGTTTAGTGAGTCCAACAGATCAGAGGCAGTAGGGATGACCAGGGATGTTCTCTGTTTAGTGAGTCCTCCAGATCAGAGGCAGTAGGGATGACCAGGGATGTTCTCTGTTTAGTGAGTCCTCTAGATCAGAGGCAGTAGGGATGACCAGGGATGTTCTCTGTTTAGTGAGTCCTCCAGATCAGAGGCAGTAGGGATGACCAGGGATGTTCTCTGTTTAGTGAGTCCTCCAGATCAGAGGCAGTAGGGATGACCAGGGATGTTCTCTGTTTAGTGAGTCCTCCAGATCAGAGGCAGTAGAGATGACCAGGGATGTTCTCTGTTTAGTGAGTCCTCCAGATCAGAGGCAGTAGGGATGACCAGGGATGTTCTCTGTTTAGTGATTCCACCAGATCAGAGGCAGTAGAGATGACCAGGGATGTTCTCTGTTTAGTGAGTCCTCCAGATCAGAGGCAGTAGGGATGACCAGGGATGTTCTCTGTTTAGTGAGTCCTCCAGATCAGAGGCAGTAGGGATGACCAGGGATGTTCTCTGTTTAGTGAGTCCTCCAGATCAGTGGCAGTAGAGATGACCAGGGATGTTCTCTTGATAAGTGTGTGAATTGGACCATGTCCTGCTAAGCATTCAAAATGTACTTTTGGGATGTCAGGGAAAATGTATGGAGTAAAAAGTACATTATTTTCTTTAGGAATGTAAGCGAAGTAAAAGTAAAAGTTGTAAAATATAAAAATAGTAATGTACAGATACCACAAAAAACAAGTTAAGTAGTAATTTAAAGTATTTTTACTTAAGTATTTTACACTACTGGTCCTTCATTTTAAATATTGGGGAAGAGTTTAAGGATGAGGTTAAAGACTTTTAGCATAGCCAATTGGAAATTGTTGTCTGTATATGTGATCATTTCATTGTGGGTACCATCAATTACCACAGGCATTTTTGGGTTGGAGGGGTTGTATTTTGGCCTGTAGTTCATTCAATGTAATTGGAGATTCCAGTGGGTTCTGGTCATCTTTAATAGTTGATTCTCAGATTTGTATTTGATCATGTATATGTGTTTGCAGTTTGTTCTTTGTTAAAGAGCCAAAAAGACTGGAGACATGGTTTATCATACCTCTCCGTTTTGGATAGATAACTCTTTGTGTTAGTGTTTTCTAATGTTCCCAGAAGTGGTTAGAGTCTATGGATTCTTCAATTACATTGAGCTGATTTCTGACATGCTGATCCTTCTCTTTCCGTAGTGTATTTCCGTATTGTTTTAGTGATTCACCATAGTAAAGGTGTAGGCTCAGGATTTCTGGGTCTCTATGTTTTTGGTTGGACAGGTTTCTCAATTTCTATCTAGATTTTTGCATTCTTCATCAAACCATTTCAAATCAAATCAAATCAAATCAAATTTATTTATATAGCCCTTCGTACATCAGCTGATATGGTCCTTCTGTAGCTCAGTTGGTAGAGCATGGCGCTTGTAACACCAAGGTAGTGGGTTCGATCCCCGGGACCACCCATACGTAGAATGTATGCACACATGACTGTAAGTCGCTTTGGATAAAAGCGTCTGCTAAATGGCATATATTATTATTATTATTATTATCTCAAAGTGCTGTACAGAAACCCAGCCTAAAACCCCAAACAGCAAGCAATGCAGGTGTAGAAGCACCTAGGAAGAAACCTAGAGAGGAACCAGGCTATGTGGGGTGGCCAGTCCTCTTCTGGCTGTGCTGGGTGGAGATGCCGGGTGGAGATTATAACAGAACATAGCCAAGATGTTCAAATGTTCATAAATGACCAGCATGGTCGAATAATTAACAAGGCAGAACAGTTGAAACAGCAGCAGCACAGTCAGGTGGACCGGGGACAGCAAGGAGTCATCATGTCAGGTAGTCCTGGGGCACGGTCCTAGGGCTCAGGTCCTCCGAGAGAGAGAAAGAAAGAGAGAATTAGAGAGAGCATATGTGGGGTGGCCCGTCCTCTTCTGGCTGTGCCGGTGGAGATTATAACAGAACATGGCCAAGATGTTCAAATGTTCATAAATGACCAGCATGGTCGAATAATAGTAAGGCAGAACAGTTGAACCTGGAGCAGCAGCATGGCCAGGTGGACTGGGGACAGCAAGGAGTCATCATGTCAGGTAGTCCTGGGGCATGGTCCTAGGGCTCAGGTCAGTGAAACTGGAGCAGCAGCATGGCCAGGTGGACTGGGGACAGCAAGGAGTCATCATGTCAGGTAGTCCTGGGGCATGGTCCTAGGGCTCAGGTCCTCCGAGAGAGAGAGAGAAAGAAAGAAGGAGAGAATTAGAGAACGCACACTTAGATTCACACAGGACACCGAATAGGACAGGAGAAGTACTCCAGATATAACAAACTGACCCTAGCCCCCCGACACAAACTACTGCAGCATAAATACTGGAGGCTGAGACAGGAGGGGACAGGAGACACTGTGGCCCCATCCGAGGACACCCCCGGACAGGGCCAAACAGGAAGGATATAACCCCACCCACTTTGCCAAAGCACAGCCCCCACACCACTAGAGGGATATCTTCAACCACCAACTTACCATCCTGAGACAAGGCTGAGTATAGCCCACAAAGATCTCCGCCACGGCACAACCCAAGGGGGGGGGGGGGTGCCAACCCAGACAGGATGACCACAACAGTGAATCAACCCACTCAGGTGACGCATGCGTCGGTGCGTCATTTGTCATTGTTGTTCATTTTCTTCGGTTTTCCATTTGAGATTTTTAGATTTGATAGGGAAACTGAGAGGTCAAATATACTGTTAAGATTTCCTACTGCCAAGTTTACACCTTCACTATTGCAGTGGAACGTTTTACCCAGGAAATAGTCTAAAAGGGATTCAATTGGTTGTTGCCTAATTGTTTTTTTGTTAGATTTCCACACTCATTTCCTTCCATCTATGAATTTCTTAATATTATTCAGTTCCTTTGGCTTTGATGCCTCATGGTTGAGTATTGCTCTGTTCAGGTAGGCTTTGTGTTCCATAAAGTGTCCAATGTTGTTGGTTGTGTGGTTTGGCCTCAGATCAATAAGTGTGAGCAGAGCCTGCTGAGTATCTGGTACATGCCATTGGCTTGGGCTAGTGTAAGGGTGGGGGTTGGGTCTGTTTGCCTACTCACTGTCTGGGCGTATGTGTGACTTTCATGTTGAGGCCCTCTTTGCGGGAGTGGGGGGCATGGGATCAGCAGGAGGGGCATAGGTCTGATCTGAGGGGGCCTAAATGGGGAATGGGCGTGGTTGGTTTGGGGGGTATTGATTGTTTGGGGTTTATGTGTGGATGAGGCTGGTGGTGTTGGATGTAGGTCCTCTCGCGTGGGTCCTCTATGTGTAGGTCCGGGGGGGGGGGGTCAGGTCTGGGAGAGTGTCTCGCTGGTCTGGGCTGGGTGTCTGATGGTCTGTTGCTCCCTTGTGAAGTGTTGGGGATATTTTTATTTTATTTTTTTATTTCACCTTTATTTAACCAGGTAGGCTAGTTGAGAACAAGTTCTCATTTGCAACTGCGACCTGGCCAAGATAAAGCATAGCAGTGTGAACAGACAACACAGAGTTACACATGGAATAAACAATTAACAAGTCAATAACACAGTAGAAAAAAATGGGCAGTCTATATACAATGTGTGCAAAAGGCATGAGGAGGTAGGCGAATAATACAGTTTTGCAGATTAACACTGGAGTGATAAATGATCAGATGGTCATGTACAGGTAGAGATATTGGTGTGCAAAAGAGCAGAAAAATAAATAAATAAAAACAGTATAAAAAACAGTATGGGAATGAGGTAGGTGAAAATGGGTGGGCTATTTTCCTATAGACTATGTACAGCTGCAGCGATCGGTTAGCTGCTCGGATAGCTGATGTTTGAAGTTGGTGAGGGAGATAAAAGTCTCCAACTTCAGCGATTTTACAATTCGTTCCAGTCACAGGCAGCAGAGTACTGGAACGAAAGGCGGCCAAATGATGTGTTGGCTTTAGGGATGATCAGTGAGATACACCTGCTGGAGCGCGTGCTACGGATGGGTGTTGCCATCGTGACCAGTGAACTGAGATAAGGCGGAGCTTTACCTAGCATGGACTTGTAGATGACCTGGAGCCAGTGGGTCTGGCGACGAATATGTAGTGAGGGCCAGCCGACTAGAGCATACAAGTCGCAGTGGTGGGTGGTATAAGGTGCTTTAGTGACAAAACGGATGGCACTGTGATAGACTGCATCCAGTTTGCTGAGTAGAGTGTTGGAAGCCATTTTGTAGATGACATCGCCGAAGTCGAGGATCGGTAGGATAGTCAGTTTTACTAGGGTAAGCTTGGCAGCGTGAGTGAAGGAGGCTTTGTTGCGGAATAGAAAGCCGACTCTTGATTTGATTTTCGATTGGAGATGTTTGATGTGGGTCTGGAAGGAGAGTTTGCAGTCTAGCCAGACACCTAGGTACTTATAGATGTCCACATATTCAAGGTCGGAACCATCCAGGGTGGTGATGCTAGTCGGGCATGCGGGTGCAGGCAGCGATCGGTTGAAAAGCATGCATTTGGTTTTACTCGCGTTTAAGAGCAGTTGGAGGCCACGGAAGGAGTGCTGTATGGCATTGAAGCTCGTTTGGAGGTTAGATAGCACAGTGTCCAATGACGGGCCGAAAGTATATAGAATGGTGTCGTCTGCGTAGAGGTGGATCAGGGAATCGCCCGCAGCAAGAGCAACATCATTGATATACACAGAGAAAAGAGTCGGCCCGAGAATTGAACCCTGTGGCACCCCCATAGAGACTGCCAGAGGACCGGACAGCATGCCCTCCGATTTGACACACTGAACTCTGTCTGCAAAGTAATTGGTGAACCAGGCAAGGCAGTCATCCGAAAAACCGAGGCTGTTGAGTCTGCCGATAAGAATATGGTGATTGACAGAGTCGAAAGCCTTGGCGAGGTCGATGAAGACGGCTGCACAGTACTGTCTTTTATCGATGGCGGTTATGATATCGTTTAGTACCTTGAGTGTGGCTGAGGTGCACCCGTGACCGGCTCGGAAACCAGATTGCACAGCGGAGAAGGTACGGTGGGATTCGAGATGGTCAGTGACCTGTTTGTTGACTTGGCTTTCGAAGACCTTAGATAGGCAGGGCAGGATGGATATAGGTCTGTAACAGTTTGGGTCCAGGGTGTCTCCCCCTTTGAAGAGGGGGATGACTGCGGCAGCTTTCCAATCCTTGGGGATCTCAGACGATATGAAAGAGAGGTTGAACAGGCTGGTAAATAGGGGTTGCGACAATGGCGGCAGATAGTTTCAGAAATAGCGGGTCCAGATTGTCAAGCCCAGCTGATTTGTACGGGTCCAGGTTTTGCAGCTCTTTCAGAACATCTGCTATCTGGATTTGGGTAAAGGAGAACCTGGAGAGGCTTGGGTGAGGAGCTACGGGGGGGGCGGAGCTGTTGGTCGAGGTTGGAGTAGCCAGGCGGAAGGCATGGCCAGCCGTTGAGAAGTGCTTATTGAAGTTTTCGATAATCATGGATTTATCGGTGGAGACCGTGTTTCCTAGCCTCAGTGCAGTGGGCAGCTGGGAGGAGGTGCTCTTGTTCTCCATGGACTTCACAGTGTCCCAGAACTTTTGGAGTTGGAGCTACAGGATGCAAACTTCTGCCTGAAGAAGCTGGCCTTAGCTTTCCTGACTGACTGTGTGTATTGGTTCCTGACTTCCCTGAACAGTTGCATATCACGGGGCTATTCGATGCTATTGCAGTCCGCCACAGGATGTTTTTGTGCTGGTCGAGGGCAGTCAGGTCTGGAGTGAACCAAGGGCTGTATCTGTTCTTGGTTCTGCATTTTTTGAACGGAGCATGCTTATCTAGAATGGTGAGGAAGTTACTTTTAAAGAATGACCATGCATCCTCAACTGACGGGATGAGGTCAATGTCCTTCCAGGATACCCGGGCCAGGTCGATTAGAAAGGCCTGTTCACAGAAGTGTTTTAGGGAGCGTTTGACAGTGATGAGGGGTGGTCGTTTGACTGCGGCTCCGTGGCGGATACAGGCGATGAGGCAGTGATCGCTGAGATCCTGGTTGAAGACAGCAGAGGTATATTTGGAGGGCCAGTTGGTCAGGATGATGTCTATGAGGGTGCCCTTGTTTACAGAGTTAGGGTTGTACCTGGTGGGTTCCTTGATGATTTGAGTGAGATTGAGGGCATCTAGCTTAGATTGTAGGACTGCCGGGGTGTTAAGCATATCCCAGTTTAGGTCACCTAACAGAACGAACTCTGAAGCTAGATGGGGGGTGATCAGTTCACAAATGGTGTGCAGGGCACAGCTGGGAGCTGAGGGGGGTCGGTAGCAGGCGGCAACAGTGAGAGACTTGTTTCTGGAGAGAGTAATTTTCAAAATTAGTAGTTCAAACTGTTTGGGTATGAACCTGGAAAGTATGACATTACTTTGCAGGCTATCTCTGCAGTAGACTGCGACTCCGCCCCCTTTGGCAGTTCTATCTTGACGGAAGATGTTATAGTTGGGTATGGAAATCTCTGAATTTTTGGTGGCCTTCCTGAGCCAGGATTCAGACACGGCAAGGACATCAGGGTTAGCAGAGTGTGCTAAAGCAGTGAGTAAAACAAACTTAGGGAGGAGGCTTCTGATGTTGACATGCATAAAACCAAGACTTTTTCGATCACAGAAGTCAACAAATGAGGGTACCTCGGGACATGCGGGGCCTGGGTTTACCTCCACATCACCCGCGGAACAGAGAAGGAGTAGTATGAGGGTACGGCTAAAGGCTATCAAAACTGGTCGCCTAGAGCGTTGGGGGCAGAGGATAAGAGGAGCAGGTTTCTGGGCATGGTAGAATATATTCAGGGCATAATGCGCAGACAGGGGTATGGTGGGGTGCGGGTACAGCGGAGGTAAGCCCAGGCACTGGGTGATGATGAGAGAGGTTGTATCTCTGGACATGCTGGTTGTAATGGGTGATGTCACCGC